>NC_059221.1:54090498-54095498 GCF_020615455.1 Coregonus clupeaformis | reverse complement strand
CTCCCTCCCTCAGTTGTTGTAAGCGTGTGGTTGCCAAGAGGAGCTGTAGTACAGTTACGACGGTAACTAGGCACCTAGAGCTCCCCGCCATTTCTTCCGGTTTTAAGAGCCTGAATGTCGACCAGCGGCTCCAGCTCCTCTTCGCGGAAGGACTTCGATGTGAAGCAGATCCTCCGGATCCGATGGAGGTGGTTCGGCCACCCGGCTGTCCAGCCGCCCCACAACCCCCCGCTAGGAGACTTATTTACCGGGAGAGGAGCGGGGGCCAGCCCCGGAGAGTGCCAGAGCCCCTCTGTTAGTGGCTGTTCTACCAGTAACAGAACCGTAAACGGCGCCGGTACAGAAAATAACTGCCAAGTAGCAGTTGGAACTAGTGGTAACGGCAGTTTTAGTGGCAATAGTTCATGCAACGCCGACAACAGAAAGTTTGCGGAGAATTCTGTTGGGAGTCGCACTGTTAACCTCCCGGTACCAGCGTTTGCAGCCGCGGCAGCTGGGGATTCCTCTTGTCCGCAGTCCTTCAGCCAGCGGGAGTGGGTCGCCCCGTTGTCTCTCTCTCACTCTCGCCCGGTAACGGACATAGAGCGCCCCGGGGAGGGCTCTTCGCTCCCCCAGCCGCCGGTACCCGAGGCGGCTGTTCCCGCGGCTGAAGAGGAGACGGGGCTGACGACGGGAGCCGAGAATAATAACAACAACCACGACGACTCTGTCTCCAGCTCCTGCAGGTATGAAGAGAATGGGACGAGATCACCGTTTTTTTAACGCGAGTTTAGCTCGCTGTCTCCTCCCGGTGCTTTAACACAGGCCTATGTTTCTGTGTAAATTGATAGCGTTAAACGTTATGTTAGCTAGCCTACTTTTGTACCAAGTTAATTTCTCTGTAGATTTGAACTGAATGGTCAACTTTGTATAACAGCGGTCAACATATGATGCTCGCTGTAGGTCAATGTAGGCTGTGATTCGTTTTATTCAACAGTCCTATCGGTCCTATGGGAAACATCGTGCATCGTTCTTTCCATACCCCCCCCCCTGGCTATATAGTCTATATGCTAACCGTATATAATAGGGTTTCATCATTTTTAATATGATTTAATAAGACTAATCATGTTATTCATGTTAACCCACGATGAGGTGTCTGGGATGACCTGTTGATAACCTGGCACTTAGACGGACAGTCACAGATGTTAACCCACGATGAGGTGTCTGGGATGACCTATTGATAACCTGGCACTTAGACGGACAGTCACAGATGTTAACCCACGATGAGGTGTCTGGGATGACCTATTGATAACCTGGCAGTTAGACGGACAGTCACAGATGTTAACCCACGATGAGGTGTCTGGGATGACCTGTTGATAACCTGGCAGTTAGACGGACAGTCACAGATGTTAACCCACGATGAGGTGTCTGGGATGACCTATTGATAACCTGGCAGTTAGACGGACAGTCACAGATGTTAACCCACCGATGAGGTGTCTGGGATGACCTGTTGATAACCTGGCAGTTAGACGGACAGTCACAGATGTTAACCCACGATGAGGTGTCTGGGATGACCTGTTGATAACCTGGCAGTTAGACGGACAGTCACAGATGTTAACCCACGATGAGGTGTCTGGGATGACCTGTTGATAACCTGGCAGTTAGACGGACAGTCACAGATGTTAACCCACGATGAGGTGTCTGGGATGACCTGTTGATAACCTGGCAGTTAGACGGACAGTCACAGATGTTAACCCACGATGAGGTGTCTGGGATGACCTGTTGATAACCTGGCACTTAGACGGACAGTCACAGATGTTAACCCACGATGAGGTGTCTGGGATGACCTATTGATAACCTGGCAGTTAGACGGACAGTCACAGATGTTAACCCACGATGAGGTGTCTGGGATGACCTATTGATAACCTGGCAGTTAGACGGACAGTCACAGATGTTAACCCACGATGAGGTGTCTGGGATGACCTATTGATAACCTGGCAGTTAGACGGACAGTCACAGATGTTAACCCACGATGAGGTGTCTGGGATGACCTGTTGATAACCTGGCAGTTAGACGGACAGTCATTGATATGGAATCCGCTGATTCACATCCTACACACTAATGATGCGCGAGTTGACTCATAACCCGCCGTCCCCGCGGATAGCGGGCGGGTGAGTTTAGGGTCATGAAATATATACGGTCAGGTTGAATAAAGAGAAAACAAAACATACAACAATGTATAAATGTATAATTATTATAATATCATTATTGTGCAATTTACAGTGAGCTCCAAAAGTATTGGGACCAGTGATACTTTGTCTTGTTGTTTTGGCTCTGTACTCCAGCACTTTGGATTTGAAATGATACAATGACTGTGAGGTTAAAGTGCAGACTGTCAGCTTTAATTTGAGGTAGTGCTGAGCGATTTTAGTGCTTTTTGAGGTCGGTTCGGTTGAGTAGTGCTTTTTGAGGACGGTTTTCGGTTTCAATATTATTATTTTTTTGGGGGGGCATTAAATGCACCATGCATTAGGCCTGTGTGGGATGCGTGCTGTAACAACACAGAATAAAACAATTAATACAAGTCCCATGATGGTAGTAACCGCCCAGTACTGCTTATCACTTATTAATATTACTTTATTTTAATAAAATATTAACGTTTTTATTATCTCATTCCAAGATCATCATCTCATCTCTACAGAGCTGCTGTCTGACTAAATCACTATTTTAGTAGTTCTTCAGTGTAAATAAGGCAGGCTTTTATGACCGCTGAATACCAACTATCAATCATTTAGATCATGTATATTTTAAGGCTCGCAAAGCAACTGCTTTTCTATCCCTCTCGATCGCGCGTTCTCTCTTCTCTCACGCCTCATTCACGTTACCCCGTAACATGCTGACAAACACCGCTCGCGTTTACGTGCGCCAGCGTTGCAAAAAAAATAAATGTACACATACGTGTTATTCAATCATTGCATTCAAACTGCTCGCGCGCGTCAACTTGGTTCTATTTGTGACTCTCGACCCGCCGCAAGTCCCGCCTCTCCCATCTCCCCATTGGTTTTTAGGAGCATCTACCCACGTGGGTGATCGACCCGCCGCAAGTCCCGCCTCGCCCATCTCCCCATTGGTTTTTAGGAGCATCTACCCACGTGGGTGATTTGAAAGATGAACTGAGGTCCACACTCCAGTCCAGTTGGTGGTGGTGATGCACCTTAAAGTTGGTTGCCAACCGCCATATAAAGTCCAAAGAAGAAGAAGAAGAAGACTGAAGGAGGAGAGATTACTAGAAACGACCTCTGTTTACCCTTTTATCAGATGAATTATCGGAGTAGAGGACTTTGTGCATTTCAGGTAAAATAACAACCCAATGTTTTATATCCCAGGACAAATTAGCTAGCAACAGCAAGCTTGCTAGCTAAATTGCCATGAAATGTTTAAATGCTTTTTCGACCTGTCCCCAATTTAATATAGTCGGTTTTAAGAGTTCGTTTTGATATTTCAACCGGCGTGTCCTGATGGTGTCTGGTGTGGACGGACAAAATCAACATGAGCGCGATGGCGCGCACACGGACGGACGCCCGGTGTTGTCAGGATGTAAGCGCTCCGTTACGTAGCGCCGGATGCGTTTTCAATGGGGACGTCCACAACGGAGTGGAAACTCAACGCCCCCTTGTGGTTGAAGGAGCCGTTGCGAGACGGACGCCGCATACTTTGACATTTTTCAAACTTTGCGTGTGTCTTCAGGTCCAGCCAGAGTCCGTCGAAGAACAGGAAGTTACCAAACCACAGAAGATGAAAAGATGTGTTTTTTTAGTGTTGGCTTTATTGGATAGCTAGCAACTTGGAAACAATTACCCATTCCTATAAATGAGTACAATGTTTTTAAATAGTAATGATAAATAATACAGTCGTGGTCAAACGTTTTGAGAATGACACAAATATTAATTTTCACAAAGTCTGCTGCCTCAGTTTTTATGATGGCAATTTGCATATACTCCAGATTGTTATGAAGAGTGATCAGATGAATTGCAATTAATTGCAAAGTCCCTCTTTGCCATGAAAATGAACTTAATCCCCCCAAAAAACATGTCCACTGCATTTCAGCCCTGCCACAAAAGGACCAGCTGCCATCATGTCAGTGATTCTCTCGTTAACACAGGTGAGAGTGTTGACGAGGACAAGGCTGGAGATCACTCTGTCATGCTGATTGAGTTAGAATAACAGACTGGAAGCTTTAAAAGGAGGGTGGTGCTTGAAATCATTGTTCTTCCTCTGTTAACCATGGTTACCTGCAAGGAAAAACGTGTCGTCATCATTGCTTTTCACAAAAAGGGCTTCACAGGCAAGGATATTGCTGCTAGTAAGATTGCACCTAAATCAACCATTTATCGGATCATCAAGAACTTCAAGGAGAGAGGTTCAATTGTTGTGAAGAAGGCTTCAGGGCGCCCAAGAAAGTCCAGCAAGCGCCAGGACCGTCTCCTAAAGTTGATTCAGCTGCGGGATCGGGGCTCCACCAGTGCAGAGCTTGCTCAGGAATGGCAGCAGGCAGGTGTGAGTGCATCTGCACGCACAGTGAGGCGAAGACTTTTGGAGGATGGCCTGGTGTCAAGAAGGGCAGCGAGGAAGCCACTTCTCACCAGGAAAAACATCAGGGACAGACTGATATTCTGCAAAAGGTACAGGGATTGGACTGCTGAGGACTGGGGTAAAGTCATTTTCTCTGATGAATCCCCTTTCCGATTGTTTGGGGCATCCGGGAAAACACCTTGTCCGGAGAAGACAAGGTGAGCGCTACCATCAGTCCTGTGTCATGCCAACAGTAAAGCATCCTGAGACCATTCATGTGTGGGGGTTGCTTCTCAGCCAAGGGAGTGGGCTCACTCACAATTTTGCCTAAGAACACAGCCATGAATAAAGAATGGTACCAACTCATCCTCCGAGAGCAACTTCTCCCAACCATCCAAGAACAGTTTGGTGACGAACAATGCCTTTTCCAGCATGATGGAGCACCTTGC
>NC_059221.1:54082998-54085498 GCF_020615455.1 Coregonus clupeaformis | reverse complement strand
GTAGCACACACAGGTAGCACACACAGGTAACACACACAGACACACAGGTAACACACACAGGTAACACACACAGGTAGCACACACACAGGTAGCACACACAGGTAGCACACACAGGTAACACACACAGACACACAGGTAACACACACAGGTAACACACACAGGTAACACACACCGGTAACACACACAGGTAGCACACACAGGTAGCACACACAGGTAACACACACAGGTAACACACACAGGTAACACACACAGGTAACACACACAGGTAGCACACACAGGTAACACACACAGGTAACACACACAGGTAGCACACACAGGTAACACACACAGGTAACACACACAGGTAACACACACAGGTAACACACACAGGTAACACACACAGGTAACACACACAGGTAACACACACAGGTAACACACACAGGTAGCACACACAGGTAACACACACAGGTAACACACACACAGGTAACACACACAGGTAGCACACACAGGTAACACACACAGGTAACACACACAGGTAACACACACAGGTAGCACACACAGGTAACACACACAGGTAACAGCACACAGGTAACACACACAGGTAGTGTCACACAGGTAAACACACAGGTAACACACACAGGTAACACACACAGGTAGCACACACAGGTAACACACACAGGTAACACACACACACACAGGTAGCACACACAGGTAACACACACAGGTAGCACACACAGGTAACACACACTAGGTAACACACAGGTAACACAGACACGCAAGCGCACCCAGTCATGCTCACACCTCCATACAGGCACTCTCACACACAGACTCGCTGGCACGCACACTAGGGCTGACCCCATTTAGTCGACTGGTTGATTGTTTGGTCGATAGGCTGTTGGTCGACTGAGATTTCTTTAGTCGAAGTAGCAAAAATATATATACATCATGGTGTAAAAGACACCTGTCTGATTGGCTCCTGTGTGAGTGGACTGATCCATTGTGGAGGCCTGTCTGAGTGGACTGATCCATTGTGGAGGCCTGTCTGAGTGGACTGATCCATTATGGAGGCCTGTCTGAGTGGACTGATCCATTGTGGAGGCCAGTCTGAGTGGACTGATCCATTGTGGAGGCCTGTCTGAGTGGACTGATCCATTGTGGAGGCCTGTCTGAGTGGACTGATCCATTGTGGAGGCCTGTCTGAGTGGACTGATCCATTGTGGGAGGCCTGTCTGAGTGGACTGATCCATTGTGGAGGCCTGTCTGAGTGGACTGATCCATTGTGGAGGCCTGTCTGAGTGGACTGATCCATTGTGGAGGCCTGTCTGAGTGGACTGATCCATTGTGGAGGCCTGTCTGAGTGGACTGATCCATTGTGGAGGCCTGTCTGAGTGGACTGATCCATTGTGGAGGCCTGTCTGAGTGGACTGATCCATTGTGGAGGCCTGTCTGAGTGGACTGATCCATTGTGAGGCCTGTCTGAGTGGACTGATCCATTGTGGAGGCCTGTCTGAGTGGACTGATCCATTGTGGAGGCCTGTCTGAGTGGACTGATCCATTGTGGAGGCCTGTCTGAGTGGACTGATCCATTGTGGAGGCCTGTGTGAGTGGACTGATCCATTGTGGAGGCCTGTCTGAGTGGACTGATCCATTGTGGAGGCCTGTCTGAGTGGACTGATCCATTGTGGAGGCCTGTCTGAGTGGACTGATCCATTGTGGAGGCCTGTCTGAGTGGACTGATCCATTGTGGAGGCCTGTCTGAGTGGACTGATCCATTGTGGAGGCCTGTCTGAGTGGACTGATCCATTGTGGAGGCCTGTCTGAGTGGACTGATCCATTGTGGAGGCCTGTCTGAGTGGACTGATCCATTGTGGAGGCCTGTCTGAGTGGACTGATCCATTGTGGAGGCCTGTCTGAGTGGACTGATCCATTGTGGAGGCCTGTCTGAGTGGACTGATCCATTGTGGAGGCCTGTCTGAGTGGACTGATCCATTGTGGAGGCCTGTCTGAGTGGACTGATCCATTGTGGAGGCCTGTCTGAGTGGACTGATCCATTGTGGAGGCCTGTCTGAGTGGACTGATCCATTGTGGAGGCCTGTCTGAGTGGACTGATCCATTGTGGAGGCCTGTCTGAGTGGACTGATCCATTGTGTGGAGGCCTGTCTGAGTGGACTGATCCATTGTGGAGGCCTGTCTGAGTGGACTGATCCATTGTGGAGGCCTGTCTGAGTGGACTGATCCATTGTGGAGGCCTGTCTGAGTGGACTGATCCATTGTGGAGGCCTGTCTGAGTGGACTGATCCATTGTGGAGGCCTGTCTGAGTGGACTGATCCATTGTGGAGGCCTGTCTGAGTGGACTGATCCATTGTGGAGGCCTGTCTGAGTGGACTGATCCATTGTGGAGGCCTGTCTGAGTGGACTGATCCATTGTGGAGGCCTGTCTGAGTGGACTGATCCATTGTGGAGGCCTGTCTGAGTGGACTGATCCATTGTGGAGGCCTGTGAGTGGACTGATCCATTGTG
>NC_059221.1:52968500-53121381 GCF_020615455.1 Coregonus clupeaformis | reverse complement strand
CTCAGTAAAATCGTTAAAAATTGTTGCATGTTGCGTTTATATTTCTGTTCAGTATATGTGTAATTACTTTGTGTGGTGTCATTGTCTGTGATGTGGTGTACACACAAACAAACACGATACAGTACACATCTTTCTTTAGTGTTGAATATACAGCAGTCAGCACAGCAGACACAGTTCCTCTTACTTCCCCCTCTGTAGAGGCATTAGTGAAATGATGCTGTAGAAAGTAAGAGAGAAGACAAATGCCTTGTGCGGTCATTGTAACCAAATAGGCCAAGTGGAAGATAAGGGTATGAGGTATGAATTATGAACAGAGTTCTGCTCCTCCAGTGAGGGTTGGAGGGGAGGAGGAGAAGAGGAGAAAGCGTTTATCCTTGGTAAACATTGAGAATCACTCTTCTCCCAGATGGAAGGAAGGATGGAACTCTCTGGTCAGTCAGAAGCACCAGTGGAGATAAACCAAAGTGACATCAATGCTGCATTTGTGAAGGCTCAACATTCTTCCACTCTCAGACTCGCTTCTGCTCTCTCTCTCTCTGTGTCTCTCTCTTGCTTACTCCCTCCCTCTCTCTCTTTCTCTTTTCTCTCAAGGGCACCTTGTGGGTGAATAGAGACATCTCTCTGCCTCTCCCTCTATATCCATCTCTCTCTCTCACCCTCTCTCGCCACATGCCTCTCTTCCTCTGTCTACCGATTATCAATGCAACACCTCTAATGAGATCCATCAGCCCACACCTCCTCCTCTCCCTCCCTCCCTCTCTCACCCTCTCCATTTACACAGAGAGACAGAAACAGAGAGACAGAGTAATTGGGGATTAAAAGAAGATGGATGTGCCTGTACGACCTGCTCAAGTGCACCCTGGGAGGAGGGGGGAGAAGGGAGGGAGGCAGAGGGGGTGTGGGGTGTGGCATGTACTATATAACCCCTGCCACCCCCAAGGGTCTCAACTCACTCGAAGCTCAAGTCAAAACAAACATTGTCATTTCTACAGTATGTATGCACTGTCAACAAACATACAATGCATGTTTTAACTCCATCAAACTGGCCCACACCAAACAGACCCAAGGAGATAACTCTCTGTAGCCCTTTCCTGCAGTCAAGTGACCTAGTGGCCTCATGGGTGGAATTGTATCAATATTTTTAATAATTTCATAATTAACCAACATGTATATTTTTTAACGCAGAAAATCCTGTGTTTTTATGTCAAACGGTTCTGTTATATTTCAGTCTTCTGTTATGTATATAAAGTGTAATATTGGGATGTAAACTCAAAATTGAATACATTTCAACTCTATATCTAACATTGTACTGGTGTCTTCTTTTTTTGTGAGGTGTATACTTTTGTTTCAAAGTAGATTTGTTTGCGACTACCAAGAAACACTCTGTGTGCAGTCGACCGAAACATTACATCACATGGACATGATGGGTCACTGATCATACATTTTTCCTTATCCTATTTTTCTCCAACCTGGAATTCCCCCAGAGGTAGGGGTCACTGTCCATCCAAATGGCCTACAGGAGCGTGAGACAGGATCTGAGACGGGTATACACACACCCTTACACGTCATGACCAGAGTGACTGCAGGGGTAACAAGTACAAATAACATCACCTTACATACCGCATACCTCTTGTTAAACCCCACTTGTCTTCAACATCCCTCAAAGACAGCTTTCTTAACATGATGAGAAAGAGAAGCGGGACAGGGGGACAATAATGAGGAATGATAGTAGAAACCCAATCCGTTCTTTACAGAAGGAGGAGGGAGAGGGACAGGTGTCCAGTCATTTTTCAGCTGAGAGCTGATCCCATAGATGACATGCCATGATAGCTCTGTGTCTGCCTTTGCAGGGCCTATTTTTAATGTTCAAGAGCGAGCAGCGAGCAACATTGAACAAATCTCCCCCTGCTGCCACCACCGGTTCAAAAAACGCCTTTATGGCGACTAATCCGATCTTATTGTCAGTGTTAACATGTCAGGCTGCGAGCCGCTGAGAAATACGCAGTGACAGGTACCAAGAAATAGCCTGTCTGTTATTTTTTTCTGTTTGCGGATTTTCTAACAGGGAGCGAGGAGGTGGAAAAAAGTCATTATTATTCCTCATGCACCATGTTGTCTCAGCTTGCCTCAAAACCCCCATAACACCATACAAAACGTATGTTCAAACAGGTGACAGGAATCTTTTGGTCTTAACCCCTTGGCATTTCCAGTGTTGTCTACAGCAAGCCAGGACCAGATCCGCCCAACATCAAAGGCTATTGTGGCTAATACCAGCATGACAGGGATTGAAGAGTTATCAATATCCCATCCATAACGCCTGGTCACTGGGATGTCAATGGCAGGTGATGACCACTGACCTCTAAGAAGACAGCTGACTATAGTTCCTTTAAAGATGCAGTCTGGGACCTTAAGCACTTACACATTTTTAACATACTGTACGAATTGGGATTCGTAACATATCACACGAATTGCAACAAAATACATATTATTATTATTTTTGCAGGATGTAACATATCATAAGAAATGGATGACGTAGTACACAATTGTGCACAATTTCCGGGGACCTGTTTTGGCTCGTGAGCACTACATTCAAAACTACTAGCTGGCTCGTGAGCACTACATTCAAAACCTTTGGAGCATCACTTGAAGAGGAGACAGAGGAATGGGATGGGCGATACAGAAACGTCTGCAGGGAACAATGGCTGTCTTCCATCAGAAAAGTGCCATTCCTTGCTTACCAACACTGTAACAAAATTGATGAAAATGAAAGAAAAATGAAAACTACATAGGGTGCTAGGAATACTATCTGGAAGCCAAGCATTGTGATCAAGTACAACAAAGAAGAACAGGAAACCAACATTAGAAATGTAGGTTTTCATTGGTTAACAGTCACCCAGTCATGGCCAGTTGTCTCTTTTCAGATAGTCTGTTATAATCAACGATGCGGTGCAGAGTGCATCCACCACAAGCCCCCTTGACATGGACCACTGCTGAAGCCCGTCCCCAACTATCACATCACCCATAGGGGGCTGGTGAGAGGGGAAGTGACTGCCAGAAAGGCCAACAGCCTAAAAATACTGACCACAGCCTACATAGATAAGTCCAACTATATACTGGCTGTTAATGGCTCGTCAAAACAAGGTTTGAATCTGTGAAAGCGCAGTAACAAAATGGCCTGTCCAATATCAGACATCTTGTTTCCTCACAAGGGAAATCTTCACAAATATAAACAGAAGTGAATACCTTGACTAGTATTGCAATGTTTGTGATCTGGGCCTAATGGATTTATTTGTCACCTAAGTGTTGTGCTTTGGCTGCCTTGTTATATCTCCTTCACCTTTACCCTCATTCAATTGTCTGAAATGCTCTACAGATCTAAACAATCACCAGGGACAGTGTTCTTTTCAAAGAAATGTCTTTACCCAGTTGCCAGTCAAACCAACTACTAGTACTTTGTTCAATAGTTAAGGCACTGTGGCCTCACTCGTCCTTCTCTTTCTCTCTATCCTCTCTAAATTTTCCTCATCCGTTTCTCTGCAGCCTGCGCAACCCCCCTCTTCCCCTCTCCCCTACACCCCTCCCAATGAAAGCTTATCATCGACACACACAACACCTTTCCCTGCATCCCCATCGATCTCCTTATTGAAATGAGCCTCGTTTTCCGTCTCCTTCCTGACATTTTTTTTCTCTCCTTTTCTTTCTTTTCTCTTTTCCTCCTTTCCAAACTGACAGGCTGCGCACATTTTGGCAGCTTGCTGTTCGCCCTTAATTCTTCACCAGACTTCCTCCCCATTAACAAACGGACAAGGATTTTGGGGTATATAAGGCTATTGATATAACCCTGTAGTGTCCAGTGGTTAGCCACCTTTAGGTATCAGATTTGGAGGGAAAGGAGTGGACATTGGTGCCATTTGTATTGGAACATATTAGCTAGCTCTTGTTCATAGATTAATAATTACCAGTTGAAAAGGAAGCTCACTATCATCATTATAGAGCATCTCTCTAAGCTTGCTATGATCAGGCCCTCAGAACAGCCCCTCAGACTGCCAGTGGAAGTCCCTATTTAGTAGGAGGGGGTAACTCCCCCCCTGGGTTTTTGATCACGTTAGACCACCAACTATTCCCTTTAGGGTGGTGTATTGCACAAATCTACAAGCCGACACACATTGTCTTACATCCTTAAGTCAATTGCCAAGTCAACCAAGTCGCTTCCTCCTGGGATGAAAGAGTTTTTTATTTTCTGTTCAGTTTCCTGAGTTGAGCCATACAGAATAGCAATGCGTTCCCTTTTCCCTTCTCCCTCCTCGCCTTCCACTAATGCAGTAAAACATATATTCAGCCCAGAGGAGGGAGAGAAGGAGCGAAAGAGAGCGAGAGAGAGAGAGAGAGAGAGAGAGAGAGAGAGAGAGAGAGAGAGAGAGAGAGAGAGAGAGAGAGAGAGAGAGAGAGAAGAGGAAAGAGAGAGAGAGAGAGAGATAGAGGAAAGAGAAAGAAAGAGAGGGATGGAAGAGAGCAGGTCTTGAATCTCATCCCCCCCAGAGATCAATTGTACAAACTTCTCCATGAGTGCTCTCTCTCGCCCCTGTGCGCTCAGAACCAGCCAAATCGATGCCCAGGCATGTGTGTGTTTGTGTGTGTGTGTGTGTGGGGGGGGGGGGGCAAAGGGACTGAGGGTGATAAGAAATTCCTCAGATCTGATATTCCTAAATGTCAACGTGGCGTGCTGAGTCTCTTGACACTGTCTTAAGGAATATAAAGATATCTTGGTAGAGGGAGTTCCCCCCCCCCTCCCCTTCTCTCTCTCTCTTGCTCCCTCTCTCCCCCTCTCGCACTCTCTCTATTCAATTCAAATTGCTTTATTGGAATGACATAACAATAATAATAATAATCAAGATCGTTAATGGGACAATCAGTAAGAACAACAATCAAGGGTAAAAAATAACCATACAATGGACAATAACAATGGCATAGAGGACATATGCTGGTTGGTTTGTCTGTCAGAAACTGCCCCTGATTTTAGGACAGGCAGCAATGTAGTGTGCTGCCAACCCACAGCTCTCTACGTCCTCCCCCAACAGCATGGGTAGCCTCTTCTCATCAAAGAGGTCTTTGAAACCTTGAATAATGGCTTCAAATTTGGGGAAATGACACTCTCTATGTGTTTTATGGTGGTTACACAGCCTTTCCTCTACTGGGAGCCAGGTTTTCCTGTGTCTACCCTTCTCAATGGCAACCCTTCTCCTCTCTCTCTCTCCCTGCATATTCTCTGGCCTCTCACTACGCTATGCCACAATGAGCCTTTTCATCACTAATTTCCCTTCCCTTTTTCGTCGCTCCATGATTACACTTTAGATTTGGTGGCCTTAAGAACATGTGAGCCCTTTTCGGAATAGAGGACATCAAACAAGCTACTACTATGAAAGTTAAACCATTGTACAAATGCCAACAAAGACCTATTAAAGTACCATAAAAGGATAGGCCTATTCTTTCCATAATTCAACCATTATCTAGCCTCCCCCATATTCTAACCTACATGGGACACAATGTGCATGAGGAAGAACTAACCTGTTTGTGTATCCTACCATGATAGCACGTCTAGTGACACCATGATACTGTTTGCGTGGGATGAAGGCCCATTGTGTTTTTATTAGTCTCTCTGGGGGTGATTAAATTGTGGCCTTCAGTTAACTCACTCAAGAGCTGCTCTCTGAATACTAAACCTACTGAGCACAGAATGTTGGCCAACTATTGCTCAGTCAGGCCCTGGCTAATTTGATTACAGCAAGTGCAGATTGTCTAGCAGTTGTGTATGTATGCTTCGAGATTTAGGTGGCTAGATATTCACAAATGCTTTAGTCAAGATACGGTCAGTGAGTTGTGAGTAAATTACTTGATACACTCCATTCTAATGGGTCAGACAAAGCATTGACTGCAT
The DNA here is from genome assembly GCF_020615455.1 of Coregonus clupeaformis. NCBI lineage: Eukaryota > Metazoa > Chordata > Actinopteri > Salmoniformes > Salmonidae > Coregonus > Coregonus clupeaformis. Next base: position 53,115,446 of record NC_059221.1, on the reverse strand, counting down.
GTATTAGATATTTATTTGACTGTTTCCTGTATCAATCTACATCCCCTATCCCCTATCTCTCTCCCACTCATTTTCTCTCCCTCACTCCTTTAGGACATTAGGGATAAGAACAGTATAGGACAGATGGGTCATTCCACCAATTCGGTGCCTTTTGAGATGCTTAACTTGGTCAACAACAAAAAACATTTGATTTCACCTCATTTTAACATTCTGTCATAAAGAGCACATGTTAAACTTATTTATTTATTTTTATTCCCATCTCAAGAGATTAAAGAAAAAATGACTATAGTAAGTGCCTATTAAGTGCCAAATAAAGTAACAGGGTTGACCATAACAGGGTTGACGATTTCATCTTAAAATCAGCCATAAATCCCCTTGTGACAGGGTTGACGGCTCAGTTTTCCGCCACAAAACACCAGAAAATGGCCAAAAGCTCACCTGCTTTTACACTATGATTTTACTATTAGATGTTCAATGTTTCTACTGAAGAAATTATTTAAAAAATAAAATATTCATCATATTAAAACAAGAGTTCAGTTCCTGTAACAGGGTTGACCTTAAAATGAAGGACAGGATTTATTTTCTCCTTAAAATGAATCACTAATAACATGAAATAAATAATAATATTCAGAAATGACTTTGCAAAAAAATAACTAGGGCTTTACAAGGATGGTGAAAGACTTTATCAAGTCTTTATTCATATTAAAAATCTGATTTATTAAATTCTCCATGTGGTCTATATTAAACGGCACTTCATTGAATATAAGAGACTTTTAAAAGTCAATATTGGTGCACAATTTCTACTTAAAATATCAAAAGGCACTCATTTCGTGGAACGACCCAAATAAACATTTTTGCATCCTATAAATTTTTTCCCATCTCATGTAATACAATGCAAAATACACAAAAAGCCTGGTTTATTTGAGACTGTCTCTCTTAGTGTGAGATAGATTTTGGCTTCGCGCCTCTCTGCAGCAGGCTTCTTCTGTAAATCGGCTTTCTTTGGCCGTGACAGTCATTAGCCTTGGCCCTGGCAGTAATCCTCTGGTTTCTGTCTCTAATAGAGGTAGAGAGGGTTAGCCCAGCACCACTCACTGCACTGTTCCATAGCACACCAGGGAGGGGAGGCATAGGCAGCCTGAGGCCGTCCAAGGACTGATGCTGTTACTACTGATGTAAACCCAGAAATACTCCCTTCACTTTTGTTTTCTTTCTTTTTCTTTGTCTTTCTTTCTTTTCATTCTACATTTTTTCTTCTTATTTCTTTATTTTTCTTTTATCGTTCTTTCTTTTCTGTCATACTGTTACTATCTTGAAACACTGTCTCTCTAACTCTCCATGGCATTCCATGCATGTTCTGTTTGCATGCCTACCTGTCTGTCTCTTTATCAGGCAGTTTGTTAGTCTTTCATTTGTTCAGTTTCTTTTATCCAGATCACCTCTATTCTCTCATCTCCTGGCTGTCCTTGTACCTATCCTCTCTCTTGGTGAACTCACTTAATCTCCTTCAGTTCAGCACCACTGTGAAAAATTTCTGTATCTGTAAAGAATTCTTTGTTAGACTTTGAATGCCTTCGGCCAGGTTTGTACAACAGCTTCCAGGCGGGTACGGGTACAGGACATACAGAGCAAATCACACCCACGCGTGCGCACGCCCACAGAGGTAACGGTGGCGGTGAAGATGAGAGAGGGAAATACAATCACAAATGAAAGAGCTCTAGCCATAGAGAGAGAATACAAGAGTTCACCTCTCACCCTGTGTGCCCCAGAGGCAGCGCCGGGCCACAGGGCCTGCTACTGATAATCAATCACCCCTCAGTCAAGGCCCAAAATTAATCAATCAATTAAAAACCCACACAAACCCACACTCCTGTAATCAATCAATCCCAACCTCCACGGAGGCCCTAGTGAAAGCACACCCTCAGATCTATAAGCTTCAACCCCATGTGTACCAGGCAGCTCAGAGAGATAGGTGCCTGAGACTGAGTTGTACCAGCACAGAGAGAGAGAGAGAGAGAGAGAGAGAGAGAGAGAGAGAGAGAGAGAGAGAGAGAGAGAGAGAGAGAGAGAGAGAGAGAGAGAGAGAGAGAGAGAGAGAGAGAGAGAGAGAGAGAGAGAGAGAGAAGAAAGAGAGAGAGGGGCTGAGACAGTGAGGCTGACTGTCCCACCACAGACTAGAGCAGAGACCCCACTGGCCTCCGTCAGCCCAGTCAGAGCCTGAATATTCATGTGGAGGATTCGGGTGGCATGGAGGTACTCAGTTATTCATTAGCCCTCTGTAAAAAGAAACACACCGTGATCCCACTGCGATGGAATATTAATAGCTTCCATTAATAAAATATCCCCCCTCCTTACTTAAAGCACTGTCACAAAGTTTTGGGGCCGTCTCACATTTACAGGACTGGGCTCTCAGGGTGGGACCCATGAAAGGGATGCGGAATAATTTTCTTAAGGTACAATTGTAGACTAAAGTTCCTAAACCATTTGCCACCATCACCAGGTCCACTGAGAAGGTATACTCATTCCTCGTTTGAACAATGTGTGAAAAGGAGGAGAGGAGAAATGAGAATAGTCCTATACTCAGAGGGGATTAATGTTTAATTCTGAGCTGCCTGAAAGTCTTCTGACATTTCATCATTGTTATAAGTGCTGAATACATGGCACCCTCTCTAGGGTAAAAACTGAGATGTGCATCAAGATGGTTATACATTTTACTAGCACTGGATCTATGTTCATAACCCAATAACCCCATTCCTAGCTATTGCACTCACTAACAACAAAGTAATTAGCTTAACCATCATATTAACGTAAATCATTATCAATGCCCTCAATAAGACAACCAACACCTTGACTCTAGTTGGTCCATAACCAAAGCCTTAACCCTAACAGTGACCCATAACCTTAACCGTAATCAATATTTTAGTTTCATCCTCATATCATACTGACCTTGACTCCAAACCCAACCCTAAGTTAAACTGTAACTTGAGGGCTCTAACCTACACAGTAATACATGCAGAAGTAGAACAGCGATGGTAGACTGCACACTGAGGCCTGAGAGATAACAACAAAAAACATGTCCTTCACATGGCTTCCACCCCCACGGAGGGAAAGGTCAGAGAAAACAGAGTGAATAAACAAACAATGAAAAGCACTAGCACACCACCATGGCACGGACCAGGAGTCTATTAGATCCCTGACAATACCCAGTGGGCCAGGAGCGGGGAGAGCATTGTGCCTGTGGTGAGTAAGTGAGATGACGAGAGAGATCTTGAGAGAGAGAGAGAGAGAGAGAGAGAGAGAGAGAGAGAGAGAGAGAGAGAGAGAGAGAGAGAGAGAGAGAGAGAGAGAGAGAGAGAGAGAGAGAGAGAGAGAGAGAGAGAGAGAGAGAGAGAGAGAGAGAGAGAGTTCAACTACCTGTCACTCCTGTCAAACACTTCCTGTCAGAGCCCAGACGCAGCAGGGTGGCATCAGTAGTGGCGGCTGCTTTCGGGGGCGAGGTGACAGGTGAAGAGTGGCTAGTCTTCCTGGCGTTACAGCCTCTGTCACAACACATCCCAGAGTCCCAGGCAGAGACTACAGGACACCGCTGGGCCAACTGGGTCCTCTGGGACACTGTTCAGGGAGAACAACCACAGCAGTCACAGTCTCAGGGACTACTAGTCTGAGGCACAGGCCCAGGGACTACTAGTCTGAGGCACAGGCCCAGGGACTACTAGTCTGAGGCACAGTCTCGGGGACTACTAGTCTGAGGCACAGTCTCGGGGACTACAAGTCTGAGGCACAGTTTCAGGGACAACTAGGAACACTAGACATGTGGGTGTGGGTTTCTTTTTTGTGATCCTCTTGGAGCACAGTACTTGAACTTGTGCCATATAATCTGCTTGATTACTCACTTTTTAAGATTTTTTTAAATAGAAAACGACGGGTAATTGCACTCCTGTGTATTTGGTGGTGAGTTGAGGTGAGGAGTGCTGTGTTGTTTTACCTTGGTGTCTGCCTGGACTCCAGCTAGGCTTGTGGCGATGCAGGAGCGAGCAGCATTATCACCCCAGTAACAGGCCTCACCTGCAGGCAGAAACAGTAGCTAGAGTGAGGGGTGCGACCAGCTCGATCGCAACGCAGCCAACTCTGGATCAGAGGGAGAGAACGGAGAGAAAAACAGACTCAGATGGGGATTTGGAGTTTAGAGAGTTGAGAGAAATGTCTGTGTGTCTGAGGAACATGAAGAAACTGTGGCGGAAGGAGCTCTAGCATGACCGTTGGAGTTCAGGAGGCCAGAGACCGATACAGACCAGCGATCTGTGACGGAGCTGACTTTCTCAGAGCTGAGGCCGGAGCAGAGCCATGGTGATACACTACACTACACCACGCCAACTGACTCATGGAAACAGGATCAGTTTCTCTGGCCCCAAGGGGGGGTCCACTGAAGAAGGAAGCATTGACATGCCTGCATTCAGCATCCCCACCTCGCTCAGGGGGTAAGAGCATAGAGAGAGATTAGGGATTGAGTTGAGCTTTGGTTGATTTGTTGTTGTTTCATTTTTTAGCCGTCAGCCAACTGAGGTTCCAGGCAGGCAGGGTACAGCTAGCTCTCAGAGGTAGTTCCAGCTCCCCTCATCCTTAACCCTTCCCCTGGGGAACACCTGGCACCTCCTTCAAACAGGCAGGCAAACTGAAATAGGGACTGGAAGTGGGGGGAAAAAACACAAGGATATCTCCAAAGAATGGTCTGGAATTCCTGGGCTTATTGCCACTCAGAACATGGGCATGTAGGATATGGCAATGAGGAAGGATGGAAGAGGTTTGAGGGTTGACGTAAGAACTGGTGGTTTGGAAGAGAAGAATCTGAATTGGGACACAAATCAGCACTATAGAAAAAGAATGGTTATCACAACGTGCAGATTCTCTCTCTGACTTTCTGTCTCTCAGTTCCTTCCCATTCCTAGGGGCCTTAATGTCCATGGGCCATGCTTGCTTGCGACTTGAGTTCCGTTCTCTAAACTGACTGACAAAGGCTCTGAAAGCTTTGAGATTGAAACTTTTAAAAGGAGAAACCCAATTGCTTAGCACTCTGTCTCTGCCTCTATCCCTCATTCTGTTTCTACAAAATGCTTGAGTTGTCACCACAGTCTCCCGGGCTTCTTTAATAAACGCTACAAACGAAAAATGGCTCGCTTTTGAGTCGCAGAGTGTGACTGGTTTAAAACCATAGGGATTCTGGTGTAATCCTGTAGACACAAACTTACCCAACGTTATAGTCTTCTGCCTTGTCATTCTGCAGCCCAGTGAGGGAACCTATAGAAGATAAACTAAGTAGCATGAAGGAGCAATGGCAACCAAAAAGAACCCATAGCACAACTGATCTTTTTCAGAGCCCTACCTCATACATGTGAGAGTGGGAGACCCATATATTTCAGTAAACCCCTATTTAATACCCCTAAAATAGCGTGAAATTTGGGTTACTTACACTGAGAGGTCCTCTCAAATATGGATGATCAAGGGAATTGGCAGGCTTTCACGTTTAAGGCTTGCGTCAAGTGAACAGGTTGTGCAGGAACTCCAGAGGAAACTCAAGCAGCTTCTGACACATCAGGGAAAATCTCAGATTCATGTCAACCTTGTCTCCGCAATGTGAACAATTCAAGGGACACGTTTTACAGTAATTCCAAAATAAGGCTCCTGACCCCTCACATATTGAGGAATAGTCAAATACCTTCTTTGGTTGACCCTCAAAATAAAAACTGAGCAAAATGCCTCTTAGTGGGTTTCAGATATACAAAAACGGCAAAAAAATACGACTCTATAAACCTTTCCTCTCCTCTTGTTTTTAAAAAAACATATATTTTAGCAGACAGCTGTCTGAGACAAGATGCTGCTTCCGCTGGAGACCCTGCTCCTTTCGCTCACTCTCCGGGCTTGCTTGTTACCATGGAAAAGCTCATAAATGGGGCAGATAACAGTTCAATGAGGGAGCAGAGACTTTGGAGGGTCTGGAGGGAGGCAGCAAGTTTCCGGGGCCCCTCCTGTTAAACCCTCAATCTCTTTTGATGCATAAAAACTGAAAAAGAGAGAGGAGCTAGAGAGAGAATAAAAATGAGAGTAGGGAGTAAGGTAAAGTGGGGGAGAGGTGGAAAATAATGACATTTAGAAAGCTAAATCAAGCTACTTTTTAAATTCTATCTCTGACTGCTGGTGATCCTTCTAAATGTTGGAAAACAGTAAATACACTGAAGCGTACAAATTCCTCTTCTTCCCTGCCTAAGCAAGTTCTATCTGACTCTGGCATCATAACTGAGAAGAATGTGATAAGTGATGCTTTTAATCATCATTTTATCTCAGCAGGCTTTTTATTTGAGAGAAACGGTAGTTTAAGTGACCCTGGTAAGTCAATCGACTGCTTCCCTCTACCAGCCTCTAGCTAACCCGTCAACTTCTAGTGAAATTTTGTTTTAATTTCAACAATTTACTATCTGTGATGTGCTAGATGCCTTGCTTAAGATTGATGTAAAAAAGAAAATCCACTGGGGCTGATATGCTTGATATATTTTTGCTGCAGCTCTCTGCCCCCCTGATTTCTGAATCATTAACCCATATTTTTTACCTGATGATTATATCTGGTACTATCCCCAAGGTTTTGTTCTCTAGGGCGAATAAAAATAAGTCTAATGATTTAAGCATATGTGACCCGTTTCAGAAAACTAGGCGTATGTCGTAAGTCATGACTTCATAGGAGAGCCATTTACATTTTAGTCATTTAGCAGACGCTCTTATCCAGAGCGACTTACAGTTAATGAATGCATACGTTTATTATTTTTTTTTTTTTTATACTGGCCCCCCGTGGGAAACGAACCCACATCCCTGCCGGCCAAACCCTCCCCTACCTTGGACGACGCTGGACCAATTGTGCGCCGCCCATGGGTCTTCCGGTTGCGGCCGGCTGCGACAGAGCCTGGACTCGAACCAGGATCTCTAGTGGCACAGCTAGCACTGCGATGCAGTGCCTTAGACCACTGTGCCACTCGGGAGTCATTTGAATGTTTTTCATTTTTATTTTATTTTTTATGCGTATTTTGGCAGAAATGCCTTCTGGAACATGTGAACTTTCATGTACCTTAATAACAAACTTGTATGCCATCTGTAAATACGAATACAATTGTTAAATTACGAGCCTTGTTGGTTAAGCCACAGAAAAAGACAGCAACCTTCCCACTAGCTATGATTGGCTGAGATAATGAGTGGGCTGGACATGCCGAGAGAAGTCTTCTGTCTATTTGAGCCGGTCAGTCTGTGTTGGTAATCCTGTCGAACGCGGCTATTTTTTAAATGTATCGTGTAGTGGAGCTGCATGTGTTGCTCTCCGCATTCTGGAGGATCAAGTTTTGAATTAGAGTATGATAGCTAAAGAGATGGCAAAAACACCTGTCTCCGGATTACATCTTCAAACTAAGGGCAACTGTGGCATGGCATCTGTGAGAGGGAGACGCGTCCATCATGCATGATGATGTACACGGGTAAGATACAGTTGAAGTCGGAAGTTTACATACACTTAGGTTGGAGTCATTAAAACTTGTTTTTCAACCACTCCACACATTTCTTGTTAACAAACTATAGTTTTTGCAAGTCGGTTAGGACATCTACTTTGTGCATGACACAAGTAATATTTCCAACAATTGTTTACAGACAGATTATTTCACTTATAATTCACTGTATCACAATTCCAGTGGGTCAGAAGTTTACATACACTAAGTTGACTGTGACTTTAAACAGCTTGGAAAATTCCAGAAAATTATGTAATGGCTTTAGAAGCTTCTGATAGGCTAATTGACATCATTTGAGTCAATTGGAGGTGTACCTGTGGATGTATTTCAAGGCCTACATTCAAACTCAGTGCCTCTTTGCTTGACATCATAAGGAAAATCAAAAGAAATCAGCCAAGACCTCAGAAAAAAATGGTAGACCTCCACAAGTCTGGTTCATTCTTGGGAGCAATTTCCAAACGCCTGAAGGTACCACGTTCATCTGTACAAACAATAGTCTAAACACCATGGGACCACGCAGCCGTCATACCGCTCAGGAAGGAGACGCGTTCTGTCTCCTAGAGATGAACGTACTTTGGTGCGAAAAGTGCAAATCAATCCCAGAACAACAGCAAAGGACCTTGTGAAGATGCTGGAGGAAACAGGTACACAAGTATCTATATCCACAGTAAAACAAGTCCTATATCGACATAACCTGAAAGGCAGCTCAGCAAGGAAGAAGCCACTGCTCCAAAACCGCCATAAAAAAGCCAGACTACGGTTTGCAACTGCACATGGGGACAAAGATCTTACTTTTTGGAGAAATGTCCTCTGGTCTGATTAAACAAAAATAGAACTGTTTGGCCATAATGACCATCATTATGTTTGGAGGGAAAAGGGGAAAGCTTGCAAGCCGAAGAACACCATCCCAACCGTCAAGCACGGGGGTGGCAACATCATGCTGTGGGGGTGCTTTGCTGCAGGAGGGACTGGTGCACTTTTTTTTATTTTATTTTATTTAACCTTTATTTAACCAGGTAAGTCAGTTGAGAACAAGTTCTCATTTACAACTGCGACCTGGCCACAAATAGATGGCATCATGAGGAAGGAAATTAATGTGGATATATTGAAGCAACATCTCAAGACATCAGTCAGGATGTTAAAGCTTGGTCGCAAATTGGTCTTCCAAATGGACAATGACCCCAAGCATACTTCCAAAGTTGTGGCAAAATGGCTTAAGGAAAAAAAAGTCAAGGTATTGGAGTGGCCATCACAAAGCCCTGACCTCAATCCTATAGAACATTTGTGGGCAGAACTGAAAAAGCATGTGCGAGCAAGGAGGCCTACAAACCTGACTCAGTTACACCAGCTCTGTCAGGAGGAATGGGCCAAAATTCACCCAATTTATTGTGGGAAGCTTGTGGAAGGCTACCCGAAACATTTGACCCAAGTTAAACAATTTAAAGGCAATGCTACCAAATACTAATTGAATGTATGTAAACTTCTGACCCACTGGGAATGTGATGAAAGAAATAAAAGCTGAAATAAATAATTCTCTACTATTATTCTGACATTTCACGTTCTTAAAATAAAGTGGTGATCCTAACTGACCTAAAACAGGGAATTTTTACTAGGAATTGTGAAACTGAGTTTAAATGTATTTGGCTAAGGTGTATGTAAACATACGACTTCAACTGTAGTCTAGCTAGCTACATTTTCAGATATTACACGTTTATAACTTCACTCAAGCTAAAGTGTACTGTTAGCTGGCTGGCTCCCTAGCTAACGTTACGTGTATGACGTTATTATTTGTATCCCAGAACCGTTTGCTTTGCTAGTTAGAGCCTAATGCTATCTAGCTAACATTGAACCTGGTTGATTAGCTCCCAGCAGATTCATGCGGAGTAGTAACGACATGATTTGGCACTAGCTATGTTCATTGTTGTTTAACTAGCTAACGTTAGCTAACATAACGTGATGTGTGTGATATTACACGTTGTTTACCTAGCTAGCTACATGTTTTAAGCTAAAGTGTACAACACCCGTTGAATATGGCGGGTGTCAGTAAACGTCGGCAAAAAAAAAGGTAATGAAATTGTTGCCAGAAGAGCTGCTTTGGCTGTTTTCATGTTATCCAGAGGTAAACAAATAATTGGCCAGTGTCAAGTGTGCACTCTGAACGTTCTGGGAGAGCGAAACAAGATGGGTGGGGCTAAAGCTTAAGAGGGTGTGAACGATGCTGAATGGGTGTAGACAAAGAAGAGCTCTTCACAAATGCCATTTTCTCAAAAGTGAGTTTACAGTTTATCAACGTTCAAAGCAGAATTACTTTCCCATTGTTCCTCAAAAATGTATGATATACCATTTTGTAGCTCTGAGTCTCTACTTTTATCCAAAGTAAAAAAAAACATAATTTCAAATGTTGCTACATAAAACCAAATCCAGGTGGTGAGTCACATATGCACGTTGGATGGTGTCCATATTGATCTGGGCATCTGGATAGATGAAAAGCTGTCTTTTAAAAAGCATATTGATGAGTTAGTTAAGAAGCTGAGAATAAAAATAGGCGTCTTTTATAGAAATAGGTCCTGCCTCTCACTAAATAGTAGAAAGCAGATTATTCAGTCGACATTCTTATTGGTCCTAGACTATGGCGATATCATCTATATGAACGCAGCTGCCACTTCAGTTTATCATAGTGCACTGTGCCTTATTACAGGCGACAATTTTAGTACTCATCATTGCATTCTCTACCAGAAAGTTGGTTGGCCCTCTTTGATGTCACGTAAATTGATACATTGCTATGTTTTAATTTATAAATCCCTTTTACAAAAAGTCCCACTGTACCTAACATCATTAATAAACTTTAGACATATAAGTTACCACACCCGGTCTCAGGGATGACTAACTCTGGAAATTCCTTTTGTCTCTACTGAGTCAGGTAAAACAGCTTTTAGTTTTCTTGCACCTTATTTGTGGAACAATCTTCAAAAAGTTCTTAAATTGGATGTTCTGGTACCTCTAGGGCAATTAAGAAAGCTGATTGAGGACCTTATTACTGAAGAATGTGTTCGGTTTTTATGACTGTGTTTTTCTTTCTGTGTGTATTTTCTGTACTTTATGTCATTCAGGGCTCTGTAAAAAGAGACCTTGGTCTCAGTATGACTCCCTGATAAAATAAAGGTTAAACAAAAATAAAAAAGTGGCAGTTTGTAGTAAGAGTGGATGGGAGTTGGATGATTTGGTTTATTTTATTATTTGAACCCCTTTTTTTCTCACAATTTCAATTTCGATCTTGTCTCATCGCTACAACTCCCAACGGGCTTGGGAGAGGCGAAGATCGAGTCATGCGTCCTCCGAAACATGACCCGGCAAACCGTGCTCCTTAACACCCGCCCGCTTAACCCGGAAGACAGCTGCACCAATATGTCAGGGGAAACACTGTTCAACTGACGACCGAAGTCAGCCTGCAGGCACCCGGCCCGCCACAAGGAGTCGCTAGAGTGTGATGAGTGTTGTCCTGTGCTGTGCCCCAATACAGTGTATAGTACCAACAACCCTGTGGGGAGGGCTCTGTGATTAACTGTGCTGGACAGTCACTCCGGGCAGAGCAGAACTGGGGCTCTTTCATACCAAACAGCCGTCCACCCAACCATCCCACAAATCAAAATGCAATTTAAAAAAGAAACAGGACAGTACATATGATGCATCCTGATCCTCTTTTAAGGTCATCAAATTTAGCATCTCCCATCCCATCCCCTTCTTCCAAGAAATTGGGAAATACAAAAACACACATTTCCACTATGAAGGTTGCTGGAAAACCAAACGTAGGAAAAGTAGGAGAGATGAAATATGCAAACAAACAGATGTGGATAAATAAGTAAATACTTAAGAGCTTGAAGCTTGTCAACAGATCAGCAGGGGAGATTGTGCTGACACCTCCACCTCGTGTGATGTGAGAATTTGATCCACTCTCTTCCATTCTTGTTTCATTGGGGGCCTTGATGTGGCACTCTTTTCATTTCTCTGCCTGGTTTTGACTGATGCTGCTGCTGATGAGGGACTCCATTGCCTGTCTGTGAGAAACACAACCAGGGCAGTGTTGAGTCAGTGTAAAGCGAACACAATTGAATAGCAGCCATTTTGTCAAATTGGATCACATTTCCAAAGACAACTAATAGATGCAAATAAAAGGCAAAATCCTAACTCGAGATACACAAGCTTAACTTTTCACTTAAGTCTTCCATTGACATCAATTCATGATAAGTCAGAGTTAAGCATGTGCATCTCAAGTTAGGATCCAGCCCAAAGGCTTTAAAGTTAGGACAGAGAGTGGGTGGAAAAGGAAGTATTATTAGATTCGTCTTTGTCAACCCTATATCAGGCATTTACAGTGGCACTGTGACAGCCTAGCCTAGAGCCCATCGGGATAGATCACAAGTACAGCATCTGATTTCATCCTTCTCTCATTGTTAAGTAGTAAAAAATGAATTGGCTGAACAAAAGCAGGTGGAAATGGTCAAACATGGTGACTTGCTGTTTCTACCACCTAGCAGTCAGAACAGCGGCATTGACAAAGACAGGAAGATGTCAAAGGGGACAGGCTGTAGAATAAACATGGCTGACGGATGATGAAGAGTGAGGGTGTTTATGACCATTCTGGAGAGATTAATCCTTTCCAGACGCTGACTGCAGAGAAACAGGCAGGGTTACTGAGCAGACATTTTGGATCCTGCCATCCTGCCCTCCCAGTCCCTCTCCCTCTACCAGGACAGCAGTCGCCGTGATTGACATCATCCCAAGCCCTCTCTGATTACAGCACGTCTACCTTCCCGCCCATCCGCTATCTGTCTTCTATCAAACCCTGAACAGTAACACAGCAGTCTGACACACGCCCTCGCCACTCTGTCTCTGAGGAGCCAGCCAGAGAAGGATTGTTTTAGGGAGGGGCAGGAGATGTCACCATCAGAGAGGCTGGAGAGATAGAGGGTGTTAATTCATCTGGAGGCCGTGCCTTGATTTGTCACCATCACTGATAGTATACCCTGGCCTGACCTCCAAAACTGAGGTACACTGGTATATGTTTTGAAGCAAAATAGCCCATGAATACAGCAAACATCTTCTGTATGTCCTCTCACTATATGCCTCTCTCTCTCTCTCTCTCTCTCTCTCTCTCTCTCTACTGTCTGGTATAGTTTGAGGCTCCCAAGTGGTGACAGGGAGGGTTAGAGGCAAGATGGAGAGCGTGTGGGATGAAAGAGCGAGGAAGAAAATAGATGATATGGAAAAAAAATCACATTCAACTTTCAGGGGACTCCCAAGCAGTGGCCATCTGAGAACACGACGGAGTACAACACTGGTCTCCAGGGAGTAGCAGACTCAGAGGGCAAGTTCAACAGCATGGCTAAATCCCACAAAACCCCTCTCTCGTCTCCTCCCTGGCCAGTCCAGCTAACAGGCCAGGCTGAGGCTGGAAGCTATTGACAGAAATAAAGTGTGCATTTTTTGTGAAGAAAAGGTCAGTCGGTAGCTCCCTTTTCTAAAGACTAAAGGCTGGTAGAGAATGGTATGGTGACTGAAGAGAAAGGGGGAGAGAGAAGCCATTTCAGAGATGCACTGCATTCTGTGTCGAATATAACCTTAACTGACATCGACCAATGGGAAATCAGTGGGCTGACTGATGCTGTGAGTGCCATCTAAAATACACCTTTATTGTCTCTCACACAGGCCAACTAGCCCGCACAGCCGTACAGACAAACAAACACTTCAATGAAATAAGAGGAAAAAATACAACTGGGTGCATTTAGTTTTATTGCTGGAGTGCCAGTGTTTGTTCCTCTAACTAACCCATGGGACATGTTACTGGGAGTTGAAATGATGCTATCAAGTCTGAAGGTGGAATTTAGGCAAATGGGAAGTTCGAGAAGTTACTTATTTTGACTTCTTCAAATGAAATCCCAAGTTCAAGAACATTGGGAAACTGCCGCACAATAAAACCCACACAAAGTTTTTTAAAAAGGCAAAAAGATGTCACCTCATTTTACCAAAACATTTATGCCTTCATCAGAGCATCAAGAGATGTGCCAAAGCCATTGTTTTTTTTATATGCAGGTGCCTAGGTGAAAATTATAATTGCCCACACCTGTGCAAGGGCGGTATATAGTTGTAATAAAAACATTAGTGAACCAACGATTGTTAAATACATATACAAATCCACAGAATAAACTCAATAAATAGCATTTAGGTATATTCATTATGTACTGTATATTCATGATGACATGTAGGACATTTAGGAAATGTTGGCTCATTTAATTACTTCCTATTGCACAGTAAAGCCTACAAAATAGAGACTTTGCAAGCCAACTCAATCTTTCATTCATTTTATCAGCCAGTTGACAACAGCCTTGAACGAGCCATGTCAATGGACAAGGAAGTGGAAGAAAAGAACATAACAATACGTTAACAGCTCACAGGGATATGAATACTGCACCACATTTATAAACAGCTCAACAACGTCCTACAGTGTCACTGTGACGTCAGGGATTGGGTGAGTTTGGGTTAGCAGATAACGTCACAAATTACCTTGGAGGGGCTGGTAGGGTGGTGTGACTCATGTCCCACCAACCCCCCTCTGATACTAACACAATCCATCCCTACATCTCTCTAACACCCAACCATCCCCAGGGCAGACCACACTGTCAACAGGGTCCTCCTCCACACAGGAACCGAGAGAGGGAAAAACTGTCCCTAAAAATATTAGTTTTGTAGATACAGACATGGGGGATAGATTGAAGAGGGAGGATGTTGGAGAGAAGAGGAGGAGCACAACCAAAAAGAGACAGGGTGAGAGAGACTATAATAATAACTATAACTAATAATAATTTCCAACATGCCCTAAATGCTGGTCGAATTCCACTGTGACTCAAGTGAGGTCTTAATTTAGACCCAAATTAAACCCAGAAACACTGTATTTTATGGAATTGAGCCCACCGGTGTTATCAGAGAGAGGAGTGGGATCAGGAGAAATGAGTGGCTGCACCTGTGGAACACTTCCCTCTATAATAACCTGGTGGAAACATGTGCCTTTTTCCATGCACCATTAATTATATATTTTTTTCCCTCCCACTCCAGAGCGCAGGTGGATTAGTGGAAGAACATAGCCCAGGGGGGCACTCGGCTATTACACGACAGAGGCAGGCAGGCCAGGGAGGCAGGCCAGGGAGCGAGAGGGGAGCACGGGGTAAATCAAGATGCATCCCTGGGCTGATAGAGGCTGAATGGAACAGATAGAGTACATAGAGGAAGGTCTGCATCCATTATGGCTCAGAGTCACAGAGAGAGAGAAGAGAGAGAACAAGGAGTGCCATGTCAGCCTGCTTGTTGGTGTGCTGCTGCTGCTGCTGCTGCTGCCTCATACACTGTACGGCTAATTGAGGCCATCTGATCTGACAGAAACTATCACCTATAATGTTTCCTGGAGAGAGGAAACAGGGACACACACTTCAGTCACACTTACATACATGGACTACACACAGACTTTTAAAAGAACATTGTATATGTACATTTGTATTATACACACATACGCACACAGACAACGATTCAACAAGGCATCAGGAAAGGCCTGACATCATAGTTACAGAATGTTCTTACGTGGCAGTGGCACTTCCCTCTTGCTGATGGGAGGGAGCATTGCTCTGCTCTTGTTTTTAACCAGAGCAAAAACGGATAGCACCGCAACTGTGTGGTAAAGCCCCAGTTCAACAGTAAAGTCACAGGACCAGTAATGTCAGAGGACCACTTCACTCCACAACTGCAACATTCCCGAATCGAGTGCCATTCCCTGAGCAATGGTGACGGCAATGTCACATTGTCATCTGAGCAGGACCAATCATCACACAGGCGTTCTTAATAGCGCTATAGATTAAACTGCAGAGGAACAAGATGCCAACAGATTAAAAAGAGAACGATAGGCTGGAAGATAAATGGCTTCCGATCGCCAGGCAATCATGCATATATTACTAGGATGAGCTTACGTATAATAACCAACCTTTTTTTATTTCTAAATGATCACTCACTCTGGGTGCTGTCATGTAGGAAGGGGGGTGGAGGGGAAGGAGTGATGTGGGCAAAGAGATGAGATGAGGAGAGGGTCGCTGCTGTCTACTCAATCACATCAGCGTCAAGGGTATTGCCCTGACGCTGTCTCTCCCCCTCCCTATTCCCCCAGCAGCCACACAAATCTCCTGACACCAGAGGACCAAGCCTATACAGCACTACCCACTGCAGCCCTCTGGGGACGTCTCTCTCTCTCTGTCTCTCTGTCTCTCTCTCTCTCTCTCTCTCTTGCCCTGGTCTGTTTGCGGTGGTGAGTCGTGACAACAAATGATTATTCAGGAATTAGCCGGTCTGTGACGGTAAAAGCCAGCGTTAAGACCCATAAACCCCTGAACACATTACAGGTCAAAAGGAACACATATCCATAGTTTACCCCCTGGTGCTCAGTAAACATACAGGAGTTTCAGTTGGTGCTAAAGACCACCCATTTACAATGCCTTTACTAAAAGGGAAATATGTCAGAGAGTGATTACAAAACAGATCAAATACTTCAGATACAGTGGCTTGCGAAAGTATTCACCCCCTTGGCATTTTTCCTATTTTGTTGCCTTACAACCTGGAATTAAAATGGATTTTTGGGGGGTTGTATCATTTGATTTACACAACATGCCTACCACTTTGAAGATACAAAATGTTTTTTTTATTGTGAAACAAACAAAAAATAAGACAAAAAAACTGAAAACTTGAGCGTGCATAATTATTCACCCCCCCCCAAGTCAATACTTTATAGAGCCACATTTTGCAGCAATTACAGCTGCAAGTCTCTTGGGGTATGTCTCTATAAGCTTGGCACATCTAGCCATTGGGATTTTTATTTTTTTGCCCATTCTTCAAGGCAAAACTGCTCCAGCTCCCACATGCCTTTGGCGAACACCAAACGTGTTTGCTTATTTTTTTCTTTAAGCAATGGGTTTTTTCTGGACACTCTTCCGTAAAGCCCAGCTCTGTGGAGTGTACGGCTTAAAGTGGTCCTATGGACAGATACTCCAATCTCCGTTGTGGAGCTTTGCAGCTCCTTCAGGGTTATCTTTGGTCTCTTTGTTGCCTCTCTGATTAACTGTAGCTCAGCTGGTAGAGCACGGCGCTTGTAACGCCAGGGTAGTGGGTTCGATCCCGGGACCACACATACACAAAAATGTATGCACGCATGACTGTAAGTCGCTTTGGATAAAAGCGTCTGCTAAATGGCATATTATTATTAATGCCCTCCTTGCCTGGTCCGTGAGTTTTGGTGGGTGGCCCTCTCTTGGCAGGTTTGTTGTGGTGCCATATTCTTTCCAGTTTTTAATAATGGATTTAATGGTTCTCCGGTTTTTTTATAACCCAACCCTTATCTGTACTTCTCCACAACTTTGTCCCTGACCTGTTTGGAGAGCTCCTTGGTCTTCATGGTGCCGCTTGCTTGGTGGTGCCCCTTGCTTAGTGGTGTTGCAGACTCTGGGGCCAATCAGAACAGGTATATATATATACTGAGATCATGTGGCACTTAGATTGCACACAGGTGGACTTAATTTAACTAATTATGTGACTTCTGAAGGTAATTGGTTGCACCAGATCTTATATAGGGGGTTCATAGCAAAGGGGGTGAATACATATGCACGCACCACTTTTCTGTTATTTATTTTTTAGAATTTTTTGAAACAAGTTATTTTTTTCATTTCACTTCACCAATTTGGACTATTTTGTGTATGTCCAAATAAAAATCTATTTAAATTACAGGTTGTAATGCAACAAAATAGGAAAAACGCCAAGGGGGATGAATACTTTTGCAAGGCACTGTATTGACTCAGGGGGTTGAATACTTATCTAATCAATATATATTAGTGTTTTATTTTCCATTAATTAATTTATTTTAGAATGTTCTTTCTACATTTACATTTACATTTTAGTCATTTAGCAGACGCTCTTATCCAGAGCGACTTACAGTTAGTGCATACATTATTTATTTTTTCATACCCCCTGTGGGAATCGAACCCACAACCCTGGCGTTGCAAACGCCATGCTCTATCAACTGAGCTACATCCCTGCCGGCCATTCCCTTCCCTACCCTGGACGATGCTGGGCCAATTGCGCGCCGCCCCATGGGTCTCCCGGTCGCGGCCGGCTACGACAGAGCCTGGATTCGAACCAGGATCTCTAGTGGCACAGCTAGCACTGTGATGCAGTGCCTTAGACCACTAGAGCATTTTGTTAAGATAGTTGACAAAAAATGACAATTAAATCAATTTTAATACCACTTTGTAACACAACAAAATGTGGAAAAAGTCAAAGGGTGTGAATACTTTCTGAATAGCTCCTGCACGTAAGAAAGGGATAGAATTGGATTACCAACTTCTCACCTAATCTACATCAAGAAATGTACAGAGGTAGACTTGATGATGTGCAGGGCTTGAACAGTTTGTACTCGCTGAAGACCACTCTGAATATTTCTCCTTGTCAGATAAGATCTATCGTCTTGTAGACTATCTCGCAGAGAAAGAGGGGGCAGTGTATGGCATGGTACAGTATAAGTACTAGAGTTGAATACTTTTGCAAGGCACTGTACATAGTAATAAAGACTATTGCTTTAACAGTTTGATTATCTTCATTGTAATAAAGATTATTGTTTCACAATTTGATTCTCTTCATTGCAATAAAGACTATTGCTTTAACAATTTGATTATTTTCATTGTAATAAAGACTATTGCTTTAACAATTGGATTATCTTCATTGTAATAAAGACTATTGCTTTAACAATTGGATTCACTTTTTTGTAATAAAGACTATTGCTTTAACAATTTGATTCTCTTCATTGTAATAAAGACTATTGCTTTAACAATTTGATTCTCTTCATTGTAATAAAGACTATTGCTTTAACAATTTGATTCTCTTCATTGTAATAAAGACTATTGCTTTAACAGTTTCTCCCACACAGATCATGATTATGAACACTAAATCCAAACCCTAACCATACACTACCTTAGTTCCCTTAACACTTACATTCTCTGTGCCCTCTACAGTGACCCCAGGGTGAGTGTGTGTGGTGGTGGTGGTGTACCTGTGATGTCCAACCTTGTTTCCTCACCGTGCTGGTCAGTAATTATTCTGACTGGTTATTCTGGAGCCATGCTGTTTGTCCACATGGCTCAGTGCTCAGGGTCATAGGTGCAATAGGGTCACGCATGCAGAGTTTACCCTACTTCCTTTCTGTTACTACAGGGTTATGAATGGATAGTGTATGGAATTGGCATCCCTGCCTCTACTCTCCTGTAAGAGTTGACAAGACCTGTAAAAGTCTGAATGGAACTTTCTTTGTCCTCGGGGACTGGCAACCCATTCTAATAATAATAATAATATACTCTCAACACACCCAATCTCCCACCCTTTTCCTCCTCCTGGAACAGACACAAATCCTCTGAAAGTATCTATTTCACAATTCATTATTGCATAAGAGAAATTAGTGGATCTCTATGCTTCTCCCCAGTCTTTACCCTTCTGCACCCTCACCCCATCCTCCTCCTATGACCTCTGCCCTCCGCCCTGCCACATCAGTGCTACTCTCTGCCATCTGTGACAGCCCGGTTGGGCAGTAGACCTGGCAGGGGCTCATCAGCCCACCCATGACCTGTACCATTGGGCCTCCCATGGGGGCCATTTATGGGGGCTGGCTGGCATGACATGCCAAGCTGTTGAAGAATGCCAAGGCTTGGCCCCCGAATGAAATTAGTCTTTCCCCACATCTCCTGCTCCCTGCTTCATCAGCATCTAATATGTTCCTCACAGGCTACTGCAATGTCTCGTTCCCCTGATACCTCTCACAGGAACGCTTATGGGGCTAGTGTTATAGTAGTGCTATGCTATAGCCAAATCAGGGGTTTAGGACACAACATAAAACAGACATGCCTCAGTTCCCCCTCTCACCCAGTGGTACATTCACTACGACATCGCAAACAATTAGAATCAGAAACACACACTACCACACTCATGTAGGTACACACAGACACATACATGCACGGTACACACACACACCTCACTCCTGAGTTAATCTGAATCTAAGGAACTCCTATTACACTCCTCTGAGACTCATTAGAGAGCAGAGAATCAGGAGAAAAATATAGGTGAATTGGCACAATAAAAACACGCTGGTTAATATTTACCAGGGCACTTTGTCACCATCATACACAGTGGGGCGTTGATTAAAATGATATTATTTTCTTAAGTGCTGAGAGAGGAGAAAGAGAGAGAGAGAGAGAGAGAGAGAGAGAGAGAGAGAGAGAGAGAGAGAGAGAGAGAGAGAGAGAGAGAGAGAGAGAGAGAGAGAGAGAGAGAGAGAGAGAGAGAGAGAGAGAGAGAGAGAGAGAGTAGGGGAGGAGATGATACAGTGGTCTAATAGTCACATGCATCCTTTAATAGCTAATGTGATCTCCTCCCCTTTATCCATAACGTATCTATATGGAGCAAGCTTAAACACTCACACACACACACACACACACATTCTCTCTCTCTATCACCAGTCTCCCTCCACCCATATTTTGAGTGCAGAGAAACAGAGTATGGAGAGATAGTTGGTTGTGCATATGGGGTTTGTCTAGTGCATACTGCGTAGAGCCCATGTTTTGGGGGTTGGAAAGGGCAGGCCTCGTCACTAAACAGCAGGTGGCACAGAGACAGAGGGAAAGAAAGGAGGAGAGTCACTATGCCAGAACAGCCTCAGCCTTAGTGACAAGGCAGAAAGAGCAGGGAGCTCACACATAAAAACACTCCTTCTCTTCCTCTCAACTCAAAATATGCACTTACACATGCAGAGAGAGAGAGAGAGAGAGAGAGAGAGAGAGAGAGAGAGAGAGAGAGAGAGAGAGAGAGAGAGAGAGAGAGAGAGAGAGAGAGAGAGAGAGAGAGAGAGAGAGAGAGAGAGAGAGAGAGAGAGAGAGAGAGAGAGAGAGAGAGAGAGAGAGAGACAGAGGGGAGAGAGAGAGAGAGAGAGAGAGAGAGAGAGAGAGAGAGAGAGAGAGAGAGAGAGAGAGAGAGAGAGAGAGAGAGAGAGAGAGAGACAGAGAGAGAATCAGAGAGACAGAGAGAGAATCAGAGAGCGGGAGGAAGGGAGAAAGAGAGAGAGAGAGAGAGAGAGAGAGAGAGAGAGAGAGAGAGAGAGAGAGAGAGAGAGAGAGAGAGAGAGAGAGAGAGAGAGAGAGAGATCAGAGAGAGAATCAGAGAGAGTCAGGAGGGAGAGAGGGAGAAAGAGAGAGAGAGAGGGAGAGAAAGAGAGAGAGAGAGAGAGAGAGAGAGAGAGAGAGAGAGAGAGAGAGAGAGAGAGAGAGAGAGAGAGAGAATCAGAGAGAGAGAGAGAGAGAGAGAGAGAGAGAGAGAGAGAGAGAGAGAGAGAGAGAGAGAGAGAGAGAGAGAGAGAGAGAGAGAGAGAGAGAGAGAGAGAGAGAGAATCAGAGAGAGAGAGAGAGAGAGAGAGAGAGAGAGAGAGAGAGAGAGAGAAGAGAGAGAGAGAGAGTAGGGAGAATCAGAGAGAGAGAGCGAGAGAGAGAGAGAGAGAGAGAGAGAGAGAGAGAGAGAGAGAGAGAGAGAGAGAGAGAGAGAGAGAGAGAGAGAGAGAGAGAGAGAGAGAGATCATCTGGTCCTGCTACGGTCAACAAGCCTGAGCTAAAAGGAGAGCCCGAGGTCTGTCTTACTGTAGCTTAGCAGCATACCAAGGCCCAGCCTAGCCCAAGCATAGCTAATTCATCAGGCCTGCATTCCAGCTGTATCATACACAACCTCATTCTGATGCACTGCATGGCAATGGTTAACCTTGGTCCAGTCTCCAACTACACCCAGCATGGCCAAAATACCTTGCCTGAAGTCCAAGCTTGGCATAGCGTTATCAGCGTCATGGCTAACATAAGCTAGCCTAAAGCTCACGCCAGCATGGCTAATCCAGCAGACCAGCACACCAAGCGTAGCATGGAGAGGCGGTTAACGCTAACCTGAGAGTCTTAAGCCTGTCCCCAGGGTAGGTAATGGACCAAGCTCTCCTCTCACACCACCACATAGGCCTAGAATGTGCTATGCAGATCAAAGTAAAGGAAATAACGGGATCCAAAGGGATCTAGGGACGCATGCAGAGGACACATTGTCTGTCCCTCTCTGTAGTACTGTAGGCTACTTGGAAAAACTACCAATCATTTTGTGCTCCTACTCTTTGGATGTAAATACTCACTTTTTTCACCCCATCATTTTTATTTTTCATCTTTATTTTTGTCTAAGATCTCTTGTCTGGACACACAATGTGGACACAAAGCAGTACTCAATGTGGTAGAGAGGGAAGATGTATAAAGGGTGGAGAAGGACCAGGAGGGGTAGAGAGAGGATGCCCTGGTACCCTTGTACGTGTATGGAGCACGTACGGCCTTGTTTCATACAGACAAATAACAATGAAGTGAGAGAAGAGAAGGGAGAAGAGGGTAACAATTCACTAAAGGGCCTGCAGGGGAGAAAAGGGCAGAGGGGATTCAGTTTCGAAAGGGTGAGCTTGTTAGTACAACACCGGAGGAGGCAGCGTAGAAAGGGACAAGCCAGTTTAGCAATGCTTTCACACACACACAAAACAAAGGCCTACACACAATTCACGCTCACGCACACACACCCAGACACCTCATAAAGACACACACCTCACATACACCATCACTCTCTCTGTTAACCCCAGGACTCCACTTGGTTTCAGTAACGTCGATACAACTCTAGAAGTTAACGTCGTAGGCAACGCCATTTACTCTCCTGCCATTGTCCTTCTCCCCCCTCCCTCCCCCCTCCCTCCTACCCTCCACCCCTCCATCCAATATAAAGAGCCTTTCACTGCTACTAGCTTGCGAGAGTGAGCGGGATGGAGGGAGGACTGGGAAAGGGGAGAAGAAAAGAAAAACAAAACGATTGATATAAATGATCTGCCGGCCGCGAGAGCCCCCTGGGCAGGGGCAGACGGAGGTCCGCTCGATACCAATTGATCGTGGGAGGCCCAGGCATTCGTCTTAATTCTGACTAATTAGGGCACTGGCTGACTGGGTGGGGCTGAGGTGGAGGGGCGGGTAGAGGGGAGAGGTGTTAACGCTGGTGGGTGGTGTGTGTTTGTGGGTGGAAGGATAGATAACAAAAAAACAAGCCCCCGTCTTTACAGAGTGTGGAACAAGCGGCGGATTAAGGAAATCAGTTTAGGAAACAACAACCGTCGCCACATTAGTGTCGCTGCCAAGATAATTCCCCCGCATGCCTTTACTGCTGCTGCTCACAGCGCTGTACGACTGGCAGGAGGATAGGAGGGAGTAAATCCCTCTTTCTCTATCGCTCTCGCTCCCTCTCTCTCTTTCTCTTTCTCTCTCGCATCCTTTTAAATTTTTTATTTCTGTTCTATTGGTGTGAGCGCTGCTGATTATCTCCCAAAAATTGATGAGTCCCAGGCCTTGAGGAGCCAAACCGGGAGGCGGAGCGGAGGAAAGGAGAGACGCTGCTTCTTTCCCAGTCTCCCCTGTTTCCACAGATATATATCATCGGACTTAATTGGCTGGGAAGAAAAGTTGGGTTCGAACACCGGAACGACTGGAAAAACCATGATTAATACGAGCGCTGTGCGGTAATACCATGTGAAAAATGAACGGATGGACTTCATTGTGGGGAGGAGAGGAACAAAGCTGTGGACACTTGAGGTAAATTGCCTCCATGTGCAATAGCAGCTGAGAAAAGAGAGAGAGAGAGAGAGAGGGAGAGAGAGAGAGAGAGCAAGAGAGAGAGAGAGAGAGAGAGCAAGAGAGAGAGAGAGAGAGAGAGAGAGAGAGAGAGAGAGAGAGAGAGAGAGGGGGATGCAGTTTAAGCCCCACCCTCTTCAAAATATATATCAACGAATTGGCGAGGGCACTAGAACAGTCTGCAGCACCCGGCCTCACACTACTAGAATCTGAAGTCAACAGTCTACTGTTTGCTGATGATCTGGTGCTTCTGCCACCAACCAAGGAGGGCCTACAGCAGCACCTAGATCTTCAGCACATATTCTGTCAGACCTGGGACCTGACAGTAAATCTCAGTAAGACATAAATAATGGTGTTCCAAAAAAGGTCCAGTTTCCAGGACCACAAATACAAATTCCATCTAGACACCATTGCCCTAGAGCACACAAAAAACGATACATACCTAAGCCTAAACATCAGCGCCACAGGTAACTTCCACAAAGCTGTGAACGATCTGAGAGACAAGGCAAGAAGGGCCTTCTATGCCATCAAAGGGATCATAAAATTCCACATACCAATTAGGATCTGACTAAAAATACTTGAATCAGTTATAGAGCCCATTGCCCTCTATGGTTGTGAGGTCTGGGGTCCACTCACCAACCAAGAATTCACAAAATGGGATAAACACCAAATTGAGACTCTGCATGCAGAATTCTGCAAAAATATCCTCCGTGTACAACGAAAAACACAAAATAATGCATACAGAGCAGAATTAGGCCGATACCCGCTAATTATCAAAATGCAGAAAAGAGACGATAAATTCTATAACCACTTAAATGGAAGTGATTCCCAAACCTTCCATAACAAAGCCATCACCTGCAGAGAGATGAACTTGGAGAAGAGTCCCCTAAGCAAGCTGGTCCTGTGGCTCTGTTCACAAACACAAACTGACCCCACAGAGCCCCAGGACAACAACACAATTAGACCCAACCAAATCATGAGAAAACAAAAAGAGAATTACTTGACACATTGGAAAGAATTAACAAAAAAACAGATCAAACTAGAATGCTTTTTGGCCCTAAACAGAGAGTACACAGTGGCAGAATACCTGACCACTGTGACTGACCAAAACTTAAGGAAAGCTTTGACTATGTACAGACTCAGTGAGCATAGCCTTGCTATTGAGAAAGGCCGCCGTAGGCAGACCTGGCTCTCAAGAGAAGACAGGCTATGTGAACACTGCCCACAAAATGAGGTGGAAACTGAGCTGCACTTCATAACCTCCTGCCAAATGTATGACCATATTAGAGACACATATTTCCCTCAGATTACACAGATCCACAAAGAATTCGAAAACAAACCCAATTTTGATAAACTCCCTTATCTACTGGGTGAAATACCACAGTGTGCCATCACAGCAGCAAGATTTGTGACCTGTTGCCACAAGAAAAGGGCAACCAGTGAATAACAAGCACCATTGTAAATACAACCCATATTTATGTTGTGACGTCACGAGAGGCTACACAGCTTTCAGCGGGATTGCTCAAGTAGTGCAAGGAGACAAGGTTCAAACAAAACAAGGATTTTATTATGGGTCTTGGGAAATTAACGAAAATATAACAAAATTCTGTTCTCTTGTGGCTCTTTAAGGGTTAACAGTTCAGGGATGTCTCTTCCACATCCAAAATCATAATTCTCACTCGCTCAGATAACTTTTCCCCAGCCTTACTGTAGTCCACGTTGCAGCTAGTGGCCAACCCAGCAAAAAGTCCTTCCAAATGTCTCTCACGTATTTCCACAGGTGCATATATCCAAAGGTGAGTATTTCCCAAAGGTAAGTATCTCCAAATCCTTATATTCCTCATGGAAGTGGACGTGCAGCACTCTTGTCCTCCAGAGAGCCCAGGTTGGAGACTGTGTCTCTTCCCTTCCCAAACCTTCAGCTCATCAGCTCCTCATTTGTTTCAGCTGCGTGGGAAGATTGGCCATAGAGGGGTGGAGTTCCCGACCATACCAGCAGATGGAGCCATAGCTGTCTGGGTTTGCAGCCACCTCAGGGGGATGTAACGTCCCTCCAGGACACAGCCTCTCGTGACATCACAATGTTTATTTATTTTCCCATTTGTACTTTAACTATTTGCACATTGTTACAACTATATACAGTGGGGGAAAAAAGTATTTAGTCAGCCACCAATTGTGCAAGTTCTCCCACTTAAAAAGATGAGAGAGGCCTGTAGTTGTCATCATAGGTACACGTCAACTATGACAGACAAAATGAGAAAGAAAATTCCAGAAAATCACATTGTAGGATTTTTAATGAATTTATTTGAAAATTATGGTGGAAAATAAGTATTTGGTCAATAACAAAAGTTTCTCAATACTTTGTTATATACCCTTTGTTGGCAATGACACAGGTCAAACGTTTTCTGTAAGTCTTCACAAGGTTTTCACACACTGTTGCTGGTATTTTGGCCCATTCCTCCATGCAGATCTCCTCTAGAGCAGTGATGTTTTGGGGCTGTCGCTGGGCAACACAGACTTTCAACTCCCTCCAAAGATTTTCTATGGGGTTGAGATCTGGAGACTGGCTAGGCCACTCCAGGACCTTGAAATGCTTCTTACGAAGCCACTCCTTCGTTGCCCGGGCGGTGTGTTTGGGTTCATTGTCATGCTGAAAGACCCAGCCACGTTTCATCTTCAATGCCCTTGCTGATGGAAGGAGGTTTTCACTCAAAATCTCACGATACATGGCCCCATTCATTCTTTCACTAGGTCCCCCCGTGTGGTTCTTCCATTTCCTAATAATTGCTCCCACAGTTGATTTCTTCAAACCAAGCTGCTTACCTATTGCAGATTCAGTCTTCCCAGCCTGGTGCAGGTCTACAATTTTGTTTCTGGTGTCCTTTGACAGCTCTTTGGTCTTGGCCATAGTGGAGTTTGGAGTGTGACTGTTTGAGGTTGTGGACAGGTGTCTTTTATACTGATAACAAGTTCAAACAGGTGCCATTAATACAGGTAACGAGTGGAGGACAGAGGAGCCTCTTAAAGAAGAAGTTACAGGTCTGTGAGAGCCAGAAATCTTGCTTGTTTGTAGGTGACCAAATACTTATTTTCCACCATAATTTGCAAATAAATTCATAAAAAATCCTACAATGTGATTTTCTGGATTTTTTTCCCTCAATTTGTCTGTCATAGTTGACGTGTACCTATGATGAAAATTACAGGCCTCTCTCATCTTTTTAAGTGGGAGAACTTGCACAATTGGTGGCTGACTATATACTTTTTTCCCCCACTGTACATAATATGACATTTGAAATGTATTTATTCTTTATTCTGGAACTTCTGAGTGTAATGTTTACCGTTAATATGTATTGTTTATTTCACCTTTGTTTACTACCTACTTCACTTGCTTTGGCAATGTTAACATACGTTTCCCATGCCAATAAAGCCCTTAAATTGAATTGAATTGAGAGAGAGAAAGAAAGAGGGAGAGAGAGAGAGAGAGAGAGAGAGAGAGAGAGAGAGAGAGAGAGAGAGAGAGAGAGAGAGAGAGAGAGAGAGAGAGAGAGAGAGAGAGAGAGAAGGGTGGGGAGAGAGAGAGAGAAGGGCAGAGAGAGAAAGACAGAAAGAGGGAATGGGGAGAGAGGAGAGAGGGAGAGAGAGGTAGAGGGGGAGAGAGAAGAGACAGAGAGAGAAAGAAATAGAGTGAGTGAGAAAGAGAGAGGGGGGACATAGATAAAGGTGGGAGTGGGGTTTAGTGGTAAAGCCCTTTTAAAGGAGCGCTCTATTATGGAGCAGACAGCGGGGTAGCAGGGTGCAGAGAGGCCGGCTCAGATTTCTATCTCTCTCTGGGGGTGAGACAGCAGGTGTCAGGGGAAGTGTTATGGAGACAGAGGGGCAGCGGCGGGACTAGCCTAGCCGTCAGCAGATCACTATCTCAACACACACACACAGGCATGCACTCTAAACCAAATGCACAGGCCACACATACACGCTCACACACCAATGCCCAAGCGAGTGCACAGGCCATGGAAACACTACCATATATTAGCCAGTTAAACAAAAGAAGGGAAAATATCAGTGTTAAAGTGACAGACAGGAAGCGTATCTATATCTGACAAGACATAGCTATTGTTGAAGGGAACAAAAAAGCCAGACAGCCTGTAGTGGCCTGTGACTCTGTCACTCACTCATAAGGCCAGGAGGTGAGAGATACACTAGCACATCAGCCACACACCCTCACACTATGACGCATACACCCACCCTCATCCTGGCCCCCCACCAGCAGCCCCCCCAACCCACACTTGCCCCCAGCCCCCCCAACCCTGGCTGCCTCCTCACCTCCACCACCAGCCTCTCAAGGCTGTGTTCTATTAGAATTAAGGACCAAACCTACCGATTCTGTCTGGAGAACCTCCTCACCCCAGCCAGCCTAGCTGATTATAAATAAATGCATCATCGTCTCCTGCTGCCCTCCCGCCATGTCGCTTGGCTCCACTCAAATCAAATGAGTCAATCGAAGTGGACATGTCCCCTGAACTCTGTGTTCCTCAGCTCGAGTGTGAAGTTCTAATAACTGCTGGGCCCGGGCTGCCATCGATAGATAACAGTCCATATGACAGTACGTCCTGAGGGGGACAATTAACCACGAGGAGGTGGGAGGAGAGAAAACAGAAGATGTTTTCCTTGATAAAAATTGTCACCAGTTGGTATCGAAACTAATAAGCAGTAATTGTGACAACCGTGGCATCACAGTCGTTAATGGCAAACTTTTGAAGTTAGACGACAAAACTAGGCTCCCACAAATGTAAAGGCAACAGTGGCTAGGAGAAAGGTCTGGTAGGCAGACACACATTCACTCACCCACAGATAAACTAGTATACAGTATAAAGCAAGGCGATCTTAAAATAAATATCAGACCTTGAACAAAGCAAGTATTGGCTTTAAAAACAGAGCACTGTAGGGCGCTCAAAAAGGTTTGCCCACAGTGAGGTCAGGGTTGATGAATGTAATGGTCTTTGTTAAATGCTCCACCATTAAAATTCAGAGAGCGAGATTAACTTCCACTCACCAGAGAGCAAACCCTCCTCTCATTGGCTAAGTGCAGAGGTCAGACGAGGAAGTAGTGAGGCCGTATAGACAGATCAGCTCAGATAAAACGTTTCAGAGAACGCAGGTGGTGTGAGACTGCGCAGCTATGTGTGTGACGGCCACCAGTAGTGCAGGGTTGACTGAGCCCAGGAGCAGACGTGACAGACAGGCCAGACTCAGACAGACAATACACTGCAGCATGCACTAACACACACCACTCACCCAGTGGAACTATAATAATAATATGCCATTTAGCAGACACTTTTATCCAAAGCGACTTACAGTCATGCGTGCATACATTTTTGTGTATGGGTGGTCCCGGGGTTTGAACCCACTACCTTGGCATTACAAGCGCCGTGCTCTACCAGCTGAGCTACAGAGGACCACAGAAGCTACATCAATCCCACCTGCTTCTCATCCAACTCCCCCTTTACCTTGTGCTCTTGTGTTCTGTCTGGCTGGGAGAGGTTAGAGGGTGAAGGTCTAAGGGTCGTCTGGTCCCTGTATAGCCCTGGATGAAGATAGCAGCATGTTAGGAATGAAAATGGAACCACCATAGCGCATATCTTCTGTATTGCAAAGTCAAGGTTAAATGACCTCTGATTTGTCTAGCTTGTTCGGGAGGCGTCTCCTACTCAATCATCTTCTCATCCACGAGGAAACATATTCATATTCATATTCAGATTATGGACATTTTAAGACCTTAAGGCCCCCGCGGCAGAGAAAAGCTGTGATGTGCAACACATCAGGGTAAATATTTGTGCGTGTGTGTAAACAACTGCAGAGCTGGTGAGATGTCACCGTGACCCTGTTTGTCTGTGCCTGTTAGCTGCTGTCTTTTTGCGAAGAAAGCACTATGTAAGCAAAATCCATTTAGCAATCCGCTGTGCAAAGACAATCACCTTTGTAATGAGTTGCCTTGTGTAGGTTCATGGACAAATGTGTTAATGATAAATCAGCGAGACATTACAGAATGTCAACAGTTTATTGCGCCAATAGACTGAACTGATGAGTGTGGCGATGTGTAGTTTTCTCCATTCATACTCAGCTGAGGGACTTAGGTCTGTCTATCCCTATAGGTGTTTTGTGTCCAGTGGAAAGGTTTGGTAAACCTGACATTTTGTCTCTTTTGTCATTTTCGTGCAATGTGAAACTTGTAAATATTTTTGGATGCATTCATCAAAGCTTCTTATATCTAAATATTGGCACTATCAGGGGCTGTAGTATAAATAAAACATACATTTTCATAATATGCCATTTTAGCAGACGCTTTCATCCAAAGCGACTTACAGTCATGTGTGCATAAAAAATTTTTTACGTATGGGTGGTCCCGGGGATCGAACCCACTACCCTGGCGTTACAAGCACCATGCTCTACCAATTGAGCTACAGAGGACCACATCTCTGGTTACTTTGGGTGCTCAAACCCTCCTAACCAGGCTGCTTGATCCCATTATATTATAACAATGAGTATGGAAACTGGTCATCCTTTAGCCTTTTTGTGGACCATACGATGTGGACAACATTTGCAGAAATTACTTCACCAAAACCCCCTAACCATCATATAAGCACAACCTTTCTCTTCCCTCTCCTAGCCTTTCCTTTCACCCACCCTCTGCCCCTTTCCAAGCCAGGTCTTCAATTTAATTCCCCATCTGTGCCCCGCTTGAAATATTACCCCCAGAAATGAGATCCGTGACTCTGAATACAGAGTGAGGAGCACCAGGGGAGAGACAGGGGGGCATGGCCTGATCCATGGCCTACAGGTACGCCCCTGCACTGGGAAGGCTGTCTCTGCATGGATCCCCCCCCCCCAGTGGCAGAGCTAAATATTTGCCCTCTTCCTCTTGGTCGTCTAGGTCTTGAAATGTCCACCCAGCCTCCTCCCCCTCAACCCCCAATAGGGGAGCGGTTGGCAGGAGTTCACTTGGCACGGGCAGCGAGGCAGGCTGCCAAAGCCACGGACGACAAAAAGTTTCCTCTCATTCTGGGAGGTCATAAAAGTTCACCAACCTGGAAAGAATGGCTTTCACATTTTTAAAACCTCTGGGCCACCGTTCGGGGAGCCACACGCACAAAACGGGGGTGGGAGAAAGGAAACCTCAGAACTGTAAGAGCGGTCTCCCCGGACGACGACCAGTTAGTGTTGCATATTCATGACCTCTCTCTCTCTGCTCTCCATCGTGTGGTGGGGTTTTAATTGCTATAATTAAGAGTAAAGAGCTAGCTGGAAGGAACCATAGACAGACAGACAAACAGACAGTGCAGACGTGTCCCTCCAGGGGAGATGGGGGAGGACTGCCACCAACATCAGACTCAACCTCACAACAACTACTAACAACTGCCCTCATCATCACATACTGTCCTACAGCTAAACGTTCCTGTGAACGTATCTGCTCTATGCTACCATTTCATCTACCAAAGAGCTACTGAGCCACAGAACAACAGGACAAGAGTGACTCAGCAACCAGCACTGCCTCTCTGTGGCCAATCCAATCAAACCTGCACTACTGCACACCTGTCCTCCAGATAAATGTCCCGCTAAAACTCGTCTATACCATATCAAAGCACATTTTAAGATCATCACAATAATATGACTAATGCATATCATCTCAAACTAAAGCCACAGGCCTATACCATGAAGAAAGGAGTAACTTAGCCCATTGGTATGTTGTTTACTAATGTTGTAAATTGACTGTTGTTTTACCATTTTTTTATCGCTTTGGTGCTATTTTCACAAGTATATGGTTAATTTTCACAACCCTTAGTATACAACTCAAAACAGATCATCATAAAGGCAGGTGTTTCAAAACTCTAAGCATATATTCAATTGACTAAGTACAACACACAAAATCATACAGTCACTTTTTCACCAAACTGAATCGGTGTTTCATCTAGAAATACGTTTCACCTTGCAATACATCTTCATATAAAGTATGTGCCTTTCACAATGCAATGCTCACATTACTTTTGATATGATTCTCTTTTGTTAAAATACATTTTGCTATTATGTGGCTCTTTATACTCTACCTGTATACAGGTTCAAAATAGCAGATTTGGACACTGATAAGCGCCTAAATTGGAACGCAGTGGCTGTGCAGTAACATGCTATACATGACGTCAGAGCTCGGGCTCTGCGCTTCATAGTGCTTTTTTTTCTGTTTTTAAAGGAACTCAACTTACTCTTGAAAGTTGTAATAGTAGAATGCACAAGGTGCAATTTCGAAATTGGGTAGTGCATCATCAGTTATCCTCTTGTCATGTCAGTCATTGCATACCTTAGAGAGCTATCTCTAACTTGTCATAAATGTCCAGATTAACTAGCACATGTCAGCTAACGTTTTTTAGCTATGGTTTTTAGCCCATAGATTTTGTTGTAATGTTTGAGTCACTGCAAAATGTTAGACATGGCAAAATTTATAGAATTGCAGGAAAATTAGCTTTAAAACTGTAAAATTGTATCTGCACCCCATGACAAAATGTGTAGAATTGCAGGAAATAAGGGTGGGAGGGACTGCTCTTAATTGATGATCACTTAAACGTTTGGTAAACCTACAGATTTTACATGTAAACTAGTTTGTCTACTACAGATTTTGAGAACTACAATACATAATAAAAATATATGTCTCTAAAGTAGAAACATAAATAGTATGACATATACTCGAATGTACTACTATGACGATCACTAATGATTTTACGTCACAGTAAATGTGAAAAAAATCTGATATTGATGTAATCAAATCAAAGTGTATTGGCCGCATACACAGATTAGCATGTTACACCAGGTGCAGCGAAATGCTTGTGTTTCTAGCTCACACTTAACCCTAATTGCTCCAGAGGTGATGTACAATGGCGACCCTGGCCGTGACCCCACTCCCTGCAGGTATCTCAGGGGGGAGTTGGGATAAGCAAAAAACACATTTCCATTACACACTTGCGTGTAACAGGACAAATATAAGCACCCCCCAAATTATTATTATATATATGTATTATTATTTACATAGCAGATACTTTTATCCAAAGTGACAACAGTCAAAATATTTTCGTATGTGACCCCAGTGGGAATCAAACCCGCAACTCTGATGTTGGTAGTGCCATGCTCTTATGAACTGAGCACATACAGGACCACTACAATACAGAAGTACAACACAATACTGTAAAATACAATGCACGATTACAATACAGGTGGAAGATGTACGATTGCTATCCCCATAAGCGTACCACCCTCTTTCAGGGCATCGATGAGGCATGCAATAACATCAATCCAGACCTATGTCAGGCTTCGATTCGCCATACCGAAAGTTTTTTCCCCAGGTGCATGAACAATTAGGATATTTACTGCAATGTCGATGAGAACCTATGGCCAAATGTTCAAGACAGGCTTGATGCAAACTAGTGCCTGCTAAACATTATGTTTCTGTCATTTGTTGAATTTGTTACATTGTGAAAGATGTCTTCAATGATAATACCTTTGATCACACATGGGATAGGAATTATGGAAATTTGATGTTCAGTCAATTTTAATGGGTAGTGCAAGTGTATTGCCTAATGTGAAAACAGTCTAATGAACTGTCATTTACAGTACAGTAGCATACTACATTCAAATAGCAATTTTGAAACACGTATCTAAAAAAAATATATATATATTGGATTAACTGGTTGTTAAGATAACTAAATTGTGTTTTGATAATTAAACCAATGTACTCATTATATTTCAGAGTAAACTTATATTTTGGATCAATGGTTGTGTGGTGAAAGATGTCTACAAACAAAATGAATGCACAATGAAAGGCATTAAATGACTAAAATGTAAAATGTAAAATGTAATGTAAGACCAGCTGCGTTACAAGTGTTACCAGTTTTGGAGTATTGTTCTAAGAGTTTTTAAAATTCAACACATACTTGTGAAAATAGTACCAAAGCGATAAAAACTGTAGTAGGGGCTGGATTGTGCTGTCACATTGACACCGGGGCAGAGAAGATGTTGACAGGGAGGACATTGCAAATAGTGACCGTAGGGCTTTTTTAGGCCGGTGGCATTGGGGGGGATGACGATAGAAATGTGTGTGTGTGTGTGTGTGTGTGTGTGTGTATGTGTGTGTGTGTGTGTGTGTGTGTGTGTATGTGTGTGCTTGCCTCCGTGTGCATGCATGTGTGTGTTCATGCTTGTGTGTGTGGAGGAAGGTTGCCTGTGGAGCCGAGCATGTGGATGCCCACCCACTCAGCGGCTCCCGGCCCTCGTCACATCGCATCAATCAACAGCCCCTCGATAAAAATAGGACAGCCGTCCTTAAGCTACGTGGTACTGTGGAGAGCGGCATGGGCCGACCCTGGGCCTCTCTGGTAGAGATGAGACTGAGATAGTGCCAGTCTGTTGTCATGCCAGCCACGTTGTCATGTCTCCTTCTCTCTCAAACATACACACTGTTCCACAGCGTCTCAATCTCTCTTGATCTTGTCTTCAGTTACAGCACACTAACAACCACAAGTGTATTTCCTGTAGAACACAACAGTTGCAACAACACACTTGTGTAACCAGTCTACCCTAGTGACCTCTCCAAACCAGACCACCATTTCCAATAGAAATGTGTGTTTGTGTGTGGAGTGGACTAGTCCCTTGCATGTTGAATTTAAAATTCGCTCACATGAATGTATCAGGATCTAGCTAAATGTATTTAGGCCAGGAGATGGAGA
Source organism: Coregonus clupeaformis (assembly GCF_020615455.1). Lineage (NCBI taxonomy): Eukaryota > Metazoa > Chordata > Actinopteri > Salmoniformes > Salmonidae > Coregonus > Coregonus clupeaformis. The sequence goes on along the minus strand of NC_059221.1, from coordinate 53,081,345 downwards.
CAGAGCACGAAAATAAAGGGTGCAGTTGTACATGGCAGCTTCCCCATGGCAGCGCAGAAGCTTCACACTTCATTATTACAAGACCAGCGACGTGTGAAGCCATTACACAGATGCAGGGAGGGAGAGAGGGAGGGGGAAAGGGGCAACTGATACCCAAAACACAGTGAGCCCTCTCTGGATGCAGGATGCAGGGTGAGACCATCCCCTCGGAAACCCTCCTTGATGTTTTCAAACAGCTGCGAGGCGTTACTTGTCCCAGTATCAACAGAGAACAGTACTAGTTAGTGTGACTGGGAGCAGCAACTAGTGATCAGGAAATATTGTCCAGAGTCAGGGATACATTTAGATGCACAACAATATTGTCATCGGTAGGTCTACTTTCAGCATATCCAGGTGATGGTCAAGCATGTGAGCTGGTCAAGCATGTGAGATAAGATATTCATTTTTGGTGAACATATAAAACTTTTTTAGGCTGTAAAACTGTAGAAAAAATATACTTGACTAAAAGTCTTATACTCCCACCCAGTGGTGAAAAGTAGATAATCACATCTGTGTCCACGTCACCTGAGTCAGGGCAGGGGGGGGGGGCTCTCGAATCTCATTGAATACCATGATAAAATCTCATAAACATTTTAGTATAGGGGTGTGTTAACTACGTCGGATTGGTCACATAATCTCGCATGAAGATTTTTTAAGAATTCGACCGTCTATGAACGAATGAATAAAATTTCAAATACAATAATGTAAATGATTAATTATTTCCTGGCAATCACTAAAACAATGTACCAGGGAGCAACCATATTCTGCTAAAGTTTTATCTAGCAGGCAATACACAAGGATAGTCGTAGAGTGGATGTGGAAGACCCCGAACGGCCAAGATGGCGGCGTCCATGGCAGATGCCGGGGGGTTTGAGAAGTGGCTGAATGATCGGCTAGACTACTTAGAAGTGGACCAGGAGGTGTATGGAGCTTATATTTTAGGAATACTTCAAGAGGAGGAGAGTGACGAAGAGAAGGAGGACGCACTGCTAGGAATTCTATCTGCGTTTTTGGTAAATATACAGCAGGCAGACATGCCATGCTTGCGCCGCGGTAGTCAATAGCTGGCTAACGTGCTCAATGGTTACAAGTGGGTGTTAACTACGTTAACTAACAACTGAGTGACTACCATCGATCTGTTCCCTATAACTAACTGGTAACAACGTTAGCTAAATGTGCCAATCTACCATTAGCCATATTTGGAGATGGGGTTTAGGCGAATCAAACCTGAAGTTATCCAGACCTTTTCTATTATTAGCCGGCTAGCCCATGTTGAGACTTTGGTGGAACTCTCCAGACTCCAGCTGGTTATAAGGCAGCTGAGCTGGACAGACAAACAGATGGTTCATGACATACAGCAGGGTGGCCAAGCCTCGAGAGCTACTGGGTACCGACCCGTATGCAGGTTTTAGTTGTTTTTACTAATCAGCTGCTCGTCAGGTTCAGTTGAATTAAGTTTGTTAGATCAGGGTTGGCTCAAAATGCTTGAGCGCCACATCTATTTCTATGGGCACAAGCACCCAGTGTTCACCCCTGTTGTAGGCTGAGAGAAAATTTGGAAGGTTGAAAGTGTATTTCCTGCAATTCTACACATTTTGTAATGGCGTGAAGAGAACATTTTACAGTTTTAAAGCTCATTGACTTGCAATTCTATACATTTTGCCATATGCCTAATGTCTATTCATGTGATATTTGAGTGACTCAAACATTACAACAACATCTATGGGCTAAAAAACGTTAGCTGACATGGGCTAGTTGATCTGGACAGTTCTGACAAGTTATAATGTTAAATAGCTCTCGACGGTATGCAATGACTGACATGACAAGAGGAAAACTGATGATGTACTACCCAATTTCGAAATTGCATTTTGTGCATTCTACTATTACAACTTTCAAGAGTAAGTTGAAAGCCAGACTGAGTAAAAAAAAAACTGGCCCGCAAATTGCTTTTGACGAACAAATAGTTGCGGGGTAAAAATCTGTGCGGCATACGTTATTTTAATTAACATACGTTTCTTACTGCGCAACTACCGTACATTGGACTTTGTTTTGAAGCCAGAGATGGAGCTGTATTTCACTGAAAGTTTTACACAAATAATTGTAAATGTTCAGTTATAAAACTGACGATTATTTATTTTTAAAAGTATTGATGATGGGGTACTGTTGCTTCATGCGTTGTATGTGTGTGCTTACTGTGACTGTAACCCTGATATTGGCTACTAGGTAACTAGCTACTTCCAACGCTGTTGCCGGACAGAAGTACTTGGCAAGCGGGAGCGAAGGTGTCCCGGTGTTGTTGCCGTTCATGCCCTCCCCATTGAGTAGTATATTTTATGTATGTATCAAGGTGACATCTGGATGGTTATCAATATTAGTTATTTCTTGTATAGGCTGCTATCCTACTTGAAATCAAATCAGTGGAGGGACATTTTTTTGCCATGTTAGCTACAACCGGCGACACGACCGTGATACAGCTGCCCAGTAGGAGGCACCTCAAGTCTGCAGGCATGTAGATACAACACCTGTACACTGGTCGCCGGCTTATCGACTCGTCGTGCAGCCCAATCAGCCAACCATAACGGTCTTGAGTGGCAACAAATCTGCCCAATTAGCTGATTCACTTTCCATACACCCACTCGCCCATACTCCGGTTGCCATATTGGGCTGCAGCTATCCATACTTCTCTCAAAGTAGTGATGTTCAAATTCACTAACTAAATGCATCTCCATATTCCACTGTCTTCCATGCACAGGAGGATGAGAAACTTGAAGATGTCTGCAAAGAGATCATTAGTCAGTGGGCTGAGAGCTGTGCCCGGTCTGCAACCAAAAACAAGGAGGATGGTATGAACATGAATCAAAAGCTAGAAACTTAAAGACAGAACATTATTCTAGCTGTACTTTCAGACATGAGCTAATAGCTGGAGCAGCCATTGTATGGATTATCTGTTGAATTTCCTCTCTGTCTCTGTCTGTAGTTGAGGTACTGGCCATTGCCAATCTGATAGAGAAGCAGGCACAGATTGTGGTGAAACAGAAGGAAGTATCTGAGGAGTCCAGGAAGAGGAAAGAAGCTAAAGAAGCAGTCCTGGCTCAATATGCCAATATCACAGATGATGAGGAATATCCTTAGCTCAATATATTGCAACTGTTGTGTGCCCCTACAGTTATGCTTTGCCCCTTGTTAAACCTATACAGCGCTAAAGGTCTTCAGTGTTTATTTCTGTAATGTATAATGCAAGCAGTGTCTCCCAAAATGTTCATTTTTATGTGACTGCAATGAGTAGCACTATTTGTATGGTTTCCCAGATCATTTTTCAAGTTTCCTTGACATCAACACTGAAGCTGAAGAGGAGGAGCAGGCAGGAGCTGCTTTTTGCCCCAGTGGTGATAAATGTATCCTTTCAATGTTCCTATTGCTCCTCCTATAACTCCTATTGAGGAAAAATGTACTTACTGTGATATGTGGTTGTCCCACCTAGCTATCTTAAGATGGATGCACTAACTGTAAGTCACTCTGGATAAGATTGTCTGCTAAATGACTAAAATGTAATGCAAATGTATTGTTTACTGCATTCATAAAGTAATATTTAACCAGTATAATATTTTTTAAAGACCACTTATGGCACCCAGTCAACTTCTTAACCCAGGTAATAGTACATTTTGGTCTGTATTCGTAAAGCGCCTTGGAATAAGAGTGCTGATCTAGGATCAGTGTTGCCTGTTAGATCTTGAATATGATTAAATGTATAGGGGAAACCTGATCCTAGATCAGCACTCCTACTCTTGAGACGCTTTATGAATACGGGCGCTGGTTTTGTTGTGAAACTCCTTTACTGGTCGCCTCAGCCCTGTTTAAGAACACCAACGTGGAGGAGGTTCTGACCAGGAAGAAGCAGCAGAGGGACCAGGCTAAGGAAGACTCCCATAAGAAGAAAGAGACAGACAAGTTGCAGCGTGAGAAGGACAAACTAGCCAAGCAGCACAGGAAGGACAAGGAGAAGAAACGCACACAGAAAGGGGGAACGCAAAAGATGAGAAAAACAAATGACACTTTGGGACATTGTCACATGAAATGTTTTGTTACTGGATAAAATAACTGAAATCGACATCTAATTTTACCCATCCCTTATTAGCACCCTTATAAATGTAACATGACATGAGAACTTAATTGCTTTAAACTCATCAACATTTTAGTTTTCTATAGATTTCAGTCATCAAGCTTTATCTAAGGCTGGGAAACAGTCCATATATCTACAATGTGTTCTTTCTCCTCAACTGTGATTATTAAAGTAAAGCAGTCTCTATGAAAAGCCAACATAATAGTCTATGTATCTATCGCCACTAACTATGATCAACCTGCACAAGCTCTTGCCTGTATCTGTCATCCTACCATGTTGAAACTAAAGGGCTGGATGTTTTTGTTTCATTGCTGTCCCTACCTCCTTTTCAATATGCCTCTACTAATAGGGAGACTGTCTATCTGAGCACTGAAAATGAATACTCATTCAATTGATGTAGCATGCAAGCCTTTGCGCTAAAATGTTTGCCCAGTTTAAGTAATAATTTTCCAAGATAAATGTTTTTAAATGGCATTCAAATGTTCTGCAATTACTAGAGGGGATATTGTTGTAAAAGGGAGGGGAAGTGCCCTATGGGATCTTAACTTACTCAAACATGGAGCCGCTGCTATACTATGTGCCAATGTGTTGCAAATGCTTTTCATCTTTGGAGATGGATTCACTCTAGGCTCACACTCAGTCATTGTCATATTAAATACATTCAGTTGGGCACCCCAGTCTTCATGTACTGCCTATGCACTCTCTTGTATGAGAATCAGAACAATGTGGTGGTTCATACGGTTTACCTCGATTATATCATGTACAATGTTTGCAGAATGGCAATGGGGTTCATTTTTAACATATTTTTTCAATAAATAAATGCCATTTTAAAGAGCTTTATTGTTTTTTGAATTAATAAAACAGAAACAATTATCTTGAAACATTAATTTTCAAACAGGAACATTAAAAATACAGGGGTTTGAACATTTTTGCCACCTGTTAAGAGTATGTGTATTACATCATTGATAGTATGTGTCCATCAAACTTAATTCTTATCTGTTTTTATGTTTTTGAAATGAGCTGTAAAGCAGTGTGATTAACATTCAGAGAATTATATTCAAAATAAGAATAACATAAGATTTAATTAACATCAATGCATGACCAGTCCAAATTCCTGACCTACTGAGAGTAGTAAGTAAAAACAATACACTGGCTATGTTGCATTTCAGGTAAACCGAGGAAACGCTCTAGGCTTCAAGTTGGCGATTGATTGGTATGTTAACATGGAATATGACAGAAAAGTGGTTCCATTGCCATATCCACTCAACTTAAGAGGAGGCAATGATCACTTATCCACAATTATCCACAATTAATGTATTCGTAAAGCGCCTTGGAATAAGAGTGCTGATCTAGGATCAGTGTTGCCTGTTAGATCTTGAATATGATTAAATGTATAGGGGAAACCTGATCCTAGATCAGCACTCCTACTCTTGAGACGCTTTATGAATACGGGCGCTGGTTTTGTTGTGAAACTCCTTTACTGGTCGCCTCAGCCCTGTTTAAGAACACCAACGTGGAGGAGGTTCTGACCAGGAAGAAGCAGCAGAGGGACCAGGCTAAGGAAGACTCCCATAAGAAGAAAGAGACAGACAAGTTGCAGCGTGAGAAGGACAAACTAGCCAAGCAGGACAGGAAGGACAAGGAGAAGAAACGCACACAGAAAGGGGAACGCAAAAGATGAGAAAAACAAATGACACTTTGGGACATTGTCACATGAAATGTTTTGTTACTGGATAAAATAACTGAAATCGACATCTAATTTTACCCATCCCTTATTAGCACCCTTATAAATGTAACATGACATGAGAACTTAATTGCTTTAAACTCATCAACATTTTAGTTTTCTATAGATTTCAGTCATCAAGCTTTATCTAAGGCTGGGAAACAGTCCATATATCTACAATGTGTTCTTTCTCCTCAACTGTGATTATTAAAGTAAAGCAGTCTCTATGAAAAGCCAACATAATAGTCTATGTATCTATCGCCACTAACTATGATCAACCTGCACAAGCTCTTGCCTGTATCTGTCATCCTACCATGTTGAAACTAAAGGGCTGGATGTTTTTGTTTCATTGCTGTCCCTACCTCCTTTTCAATATGCCTCTACTAATAGGGAGACTGTCTATCTGAGCACTGAAAATGAATACTCATTCAATTGATGTAGCATGCAAGCCTTTGCGCTAAAATGTTTGCCCAGTTTAAGTAATAATTTTCCAAGATAAATGTTTTTAAATGGCATTCAAATGTTCTGCAATTACTAGAGGGGATATTGTTGTAAAAGGGAGGGGAAGTGCCCCTATGGGATCTTAACTTACTCAAACATGGAGCCGCTGCTATACTCTGTGCCAATGTGTTGCAAATGCTTTTCATCTTTGGAGATGGATTCACTCTAGGCTCACACTCAGTCATTGTCATATTAAATACATTCAGTTGGGCACCCCAGTCTTCATGTACTGCCTATGCACTCTCTTGTATGAGAATCAGAACAATGTGGTGGTTCATACGGTTTACCTCGATTATATCATGTACAATGTTTGCAGAATGGCAATGGGGTTCATTTTTAACATATTTTTTCAATAAATAAATGCCATTTTAAAGAGCTTTATTGTTTTTTGAATTAATAAAACAGAAACAATTATCTTGAAACATTAATTTTCAAACAGGAACATTAAAAATACAGGGGGTTTGAACATTTTTTGCCACCTGTTAAGAGTATGTGTATTACATCATTGATAGTATGTGTCCATCAAACTTAATTCTTATCTGTTTTTATGTTTTTGAAATGAGCTGTAAAGCAGTGTGATTAACATTCAGAGAATTATATTCAAAATAAGAATAACATAAGATTTAATTAACATCAATGCATGACCAGTCCAAATTCCTGACCTACTGAGAGTAGTAAGTAAAAACAATACACTGGCTATGTTGCATTTCAGGTAAACCGAGGAAACGCTCTAGGCTTCAAGTTGGCGATTGATTGGTATGTTAACATGGAATATGACAGAAAAGTGGTTCCATTGCCATATCCACTCAACTTAAGAGGAGGCAATGATCACTTATCCACAATTATTGGTTGTTAAGAAGCGTATTACAGAACTGAATGTAAAATCACATTCAAATAAATAAGTAAAACAATCGGGAACACATTCAAATGACTGACGTTTTAATAATTATAAATAGTGTCTTTAAATAATATTTAGGCCTTTCCAAGTTTCCCATTACTTTCGATGAAACTAATCACAAAATGTGGTTATTTTGAAGAAGTTATTTGAAGATAAATTATGCCATAACACATTTCATATTATGAATTCCCCTTTCCCCAAGAGCAACTATCAATCAAATTGTATTAAAACTTGTGGCCAAAAAAATGAAACTCATTATCCTTGCAATGACTGCAAGGACCCTAGCTCTCAGCTAGTTGACAATACTGATGAATATAATACTGTACATTCTCTTACAGTTATCACCACCAAACAGATAAAAGATATCTGATCGGGCTCTGCTCTCTCTCTCATGTTCCTAATAGAAGCTCATTAACAGGGAATTACTGGGGCTGAAGGGATTATGGGGATTCTCAATTCAACAGCATAATAGAATTGTACTGCCATTTAAAATAAATGCAACCCCCAGTTATCCCTTTACATTGTTCTGAACCACCTGCTTAAGGATACAACATTTTGATTAGATTTTAAGTAAGACTGATAATCTCAGCAAACAATACATTTCCTCTATTTGCTCAAACTGAGTCTACCTGCAATAATTCCTTCTGTTCAGTCTAATGATGTGATCACAATTTCATCTGGCCTAATGCTCCTCACTGGTCTTGCTCTCAGCAACATCTATAGCATGAATGTGAGTAAGTGTCACATGTGAACCATAGGGTGGCTCCGTGGCATCAGAACTGGATAAGTGTTATCCCTGGGCTGGTCTCCTCAGAGGTGCTCTCTTCGTCCCTCTGCTCATCCAGCTTGTCAGTGTTGGACTTGGGCAGGGTCATCTGTAGGGCACACCACAGGGCAGTGCGGGACTTCCTTGTGGTCAAACACAGATCCCTCAGCGCTGTAGCAAGCAGCAGGATATCTAGCAGGAATACAGGCACAAAATATATGACAGGATTATCAAAAGGAAACGTTTCAGTTTTTAGGCCTCTTCATCAGAACTGACTAATGCTGCTCATCCCTAATACGGGAAGGCAAATGTAGAAAATAAGCTCTGTCAGTTGCTCTTTCCAAGAAATAAAATATAAAAGGCTCTACAGAATTAAAAATGGCAGCCATATTTCCAGAATAAATCTAAAACAACATTGGAAGACAAGCACAGACAAATGCTGGGGGATTTAGTTGTTTAAAACTAGCTGCGGCTCATTAATGACTTAGTGTTGAGTTACCTCTGTCCTCTCTGAAATGTGCACTGGCCTGTCTCTGCCGGTTTGAAGTGTTGACAAATTCCTCCTTGCGTCTGGCCTGGGTAATATAAATAGCCTCGAGGTGTCTGTCCAGCGCTGAACAAATATTGGCATGGAGGGGGAAGCTACGCAGACACTCCATTTTACCCAGAAGGCTCACCACCTATGATATAAGAGGAAAATCTATTCCATCAATATTTCTTCAAATATATTTTGAAACACTTGCAGAACTTGATGGGTGTTTATCTAGTCTACAGCAACAGGTATTCATATATTGGTCTTAATCAACTCTTCTATCAACACTCATGCCAACTTGTGTGGAATTAGCCATCATCTAATCCTACAATTCCAAAGTGGACATTTAACCTCCTAGTTGATTGACGCACCGGTGCGTCAATCTAAATTACATAATAAAAAAATCACCATCAAACTCTGTCAGTTTAACCTAGAGATATGTTTTTGCATGGGATGCGTCTTAATCCACAGCATCCGCCGATATCGCACTTCCGTATCTACGGTGAAAGGTGGCAGAGATAGAGCGGTGTTTGTTAAGACCATGAGACATCACGAAAATCTGTGTTTTCACGAAATAACTTGACCTACGAACTAGTATGACCACTCTATGGAAAGGGGAGACTCTCACGAACACAATGGTGGCTACATTTCGCTCTACAAACCCCACAAGTGTCAGGGGACTCGTCTGAAGTCGATGTGCCAACTTCTGTTTGTAGCGTCCGAACCGTTTGGGCTACAAACTGTGGAAAGGGGAGATACTCATGAACACGATAGTGTTTGTGACACAAGTGTCACGGGACTCGTCTGTAAGTAACCGGTACTGGTTGGACATTTTTTATGGAAGTATAAAGGTAGTTTTGTGCCTACCCAAAAAAGGGGTTAAATATGTGTAAAAAATATATATTTCCTTAGCTTTCTTAAATCTCCTAGATATAGGTCAAACACTTCAAAACCTTGTTTCTGATGATTTAGTTTTGACTGTATTTTTTGCCATTTACAGTGCATTCGGAAAGTATTCAGACCCCTTGACTTATTCCACATTTTGTTACGTTACAGCCTTATTTTAAAATGGATTAAATAGTTTTCCCCCCTCATCAATCTACACACAATACCCCATAATGGCAAAGCATTAACTGGTTTTCAGATTTTTTTGCAAATGTATGAAGAAAAAAAACTAACTGAAATATCACATTTACGTAAGTATTCAGACCCTTTACTCAGTACTTTGTTGAAGCACCTTTGGCAGCGATTACAGCCTCAAGTCTCTTGGGTATGACGCTACAAGGTTGTTACACCGGTATTTGGGCAGTTTCTCCCATTCTTCTTTGCAGATCCTCTCAAGCTCTGTCAGTTTGGATGGGGAGCGTCACTGCACAGCTATTTTCAGGTCTCTCCAGAGACGTTAGATCGGGTTCAAGTCCGGGCTCTGACTGGGCCACTCAAGGACATTCAGAGAGATGTCCCGAAGCCACTCCTGCGTTGTCTTGGCTGTGTGCTTAGGGTTGCTGTCCTGTTGGAAGGTGAACCTCTGAACACTCTGGAGCAGGTTTTCTTCAAAGGATCTCTCTGTACTTTGCTCCGTTCATCTTTCCCTCAATCCTGACTAGTCTCCCAGTCCCTGCCGCTGAAAAACATCCCCACAGGATGATGCTGCCACCACTGTGCTTCACCGTAGGGATGGTGCCAGGTTTCCTCCAGAAGTGACGTTTGGCATTCAGGACAAAGAGTTCAATCTTGGTTTCATCAGACCAGAGAATCTTGTTTCTCATGGTCTAAAAGTCCTTTCGGTGCCTTTTGGCAAACTCCAAGCGGGCTGTCATGTGCCCTTTACTGAGGAGTGGCTTCCGTCTGGCCACTCTACCATAAAGGCCTGATTGGTGGAGTGCTGCAGAGATGGTTGTCCTTCTGGAAGGTTCTCCCATCTCCACAGAGGAACTCTGGAGCTCTGTCAGAGTGACCATCGGGTTCTTGGTCACCTCCCTGACCAAGGCCCTTCTCCCCCGATTGCTCAGTTTGGCCAGGCGGCCAGCTCTAGGAAGAGTCTTGGTGGTTCCAAACTTCTTCCATTTAAGAATGATGGAGGCCACTGTGTTCTTGGGGACCTTCAATGCTGCAGACATTTTTTTGTACCCTTCCCCAGATCTGTGCCTTGACACAATCCTGTCTTGGAGCTCTACGGACAATTCCTTCGACCTCATGGCTTGGTTTTTGCTTTGACATGCACTTTCAACTGTGGGACCTTATATAGACAGGTGTGTGCCTTTCCAAATAATGTCCAATCAATTTAATTTACCACAGGTGGACTCCAATCAAGTTGTAGAAACATCTCAAGGATGATCAATGGAAACAGGATGCCCCTCAACTAAATTTCGAGTCTCATATCAAAGGTTCTGAATACTTATGTAAATAAGGTATTTCTGTTTTCCTATTTGTAATACATTTGCAAACATTTCTAAAAACCTGTTTTCGCTTTGTCATTATGGGGTATTGTGTGTAGATTGATGAGGGAAAAAATAATTTCATAAATTTTAGAATAAGGCTGTAACGTAACAAAATGTGCAAAAAGTCAAGGGGTCTGAATACTTTTCGAATACACTGTATGAATGTGTTATTCAATGCGTTTCTCAGGGCTATAGTAGTAAAGGCCAAATTCAATATTTTATCAAATAATTTTGTATATATTCTTTCTTATACCTAAAGGGGTCCTAAAATTGTAAATCAAATAGCTAAATGACCCATAGTATGACCCCCCCCCCCCAACAGCTTAGACTTTTAATAATTAACATTTCTCACCTTGGCTTGTTCTCGGATCTGGTCCACGATGAGACGGTCCACTCTGGAAGGGTTAGGTGGGATTTTGGGGAGGGCACTGCTGGACACCACAGAAATCCGCTTTCCAGGATAACTCTTGGTAAGGACGTCCTCTGTCTAAAGCACATAATATAAAAAAAACACTTAATACCAACCAGTCAAACCATAAATTATTTTAATCCTAGTTTGGGAGTCATTCTCACCAAGTATTGTATTGCAGCATGATCAGAGAAATAATAAGGATTTCAAGATGATCACAACAAACTAAAATATTCCCACTAAATGAACCACTCATTTTTATTGCTCACCTTCTTCCTCTCCTTCTCCAGGACTCTCCATTGCTCGTAGCACTCCTCCAGGTGGAAGTGGAGCTCGCTCATGGGTCCTCCCCGGTTCCTCATCATCCTCGGGGAGCGGAGGCCTCCCGTCATCCCCGGGTACGGGTTCTCTCCGCTGGAGCCCATCAGGTCATTGAAGTAAGGGTTGAAAGCTGCAAACTCCCCATCTGGCAGCAGGTCACACAGGTCCATGGGGGGGATGGAACCGCCGTAGGGGAGGGAGGCTCTGGAGTTGAAGCAGGCAGAGTTCAGAGGCATGTGGCAGGAGTTCTGTCTGGGGTCATTCACAGCCTGGTACATGCAAGGCAGAAAGGCTGGTTTCTTCCCTGCGTTGACTGTGCCGTTTCCTCCGCCGAATCTCTGAGAGCCGTACATGCTGCCGAGTAGGTCGAGGTAAGGGTTCTGCAGGAGTCCCTGCTTCTTGCCACCGTCTCCTGTCATGTGAGTGCTGGTCTGGGGCCTTGTCTTCCCATCCAAGCACAGAGTGGAGGAGTTGCCATCAGCCACCAGCCCGGCCATGTGCATCCTGCTCTTGTCCAGCTGCATCTCAAAGTCACTGTCACTGGCTCCCCTCCTCAGCCCGCCCAGCCCAATCCCGACCTGGTTCTGTCCTGCCCTGCTGCTGTGGAGGCTGGGCCCGTCCCCCTGACTGTAGTCCTGGATGCACAGTGGTGGTCCTCTCTGCATCTGGTGGGAGTGCTGAGGTACAAACTCAGACACAGAGTGGGACAGCATCTTGGACGGCCCGGAGGATAAACAGTTCCCCCTTGGCTGCTGATGCTGCTGCTGCTTGAGTTTGTTCTGCAACTGGTTCTGCTGGCTATAATGGTTAGAGTACTGGTTCAGACTCAGGCCCGTTGAGAGGGGGTTGCTTCCTTTCTGGACAGCCATCTTGTTTTGGTGAGAGCTTGGAGGATTGAAAGACACTGAGAGTGCATTTGGTTGTTGGAAATACTCAACGTGTTGTGGACCAAATCCAGATAAGTCTTTGGAACCAAAGTCACTTTGTAGTGGCTGTTTGCTCTTCATTCCTCCATCATTCTCCCTCTGCATGGCTCCATACTCCCCTCCCAGTTCCTTCTTGAACTGCATGGCTTGAGTGCTTTGCCCTGGCATCCTGGAATTGGATAAGTTTCTCTGTTCGGCCATGATGTCGTCATACTGCATTTGCACACTCTGCCGGTTCTGGGGCTCCCTACCACATGCGTTGTCCTGCTCACCCACCATCAGAGCCTGGATGTTGCTGGCCAGCTTGTTGACCTCTTGCATGGTGTACTGCTTGGTCCTTCTGGGCTTGGCGCTGCTCTGTCCTGGGAACTCTTCATAGTAGTGGTCAAAGCACTGGCTGTTCATCTTGCTCTGGGGGCAGAAGGAGGGTGCAAAGGCATCCATGTGGTCAAAGAGAGCGTTCCCGGACCCACAGAACCCTCCAACCTTCTCAGCTGTGTTGTACTCGTGTTTACTCGGCCTCGTGTTCAACCGGTAGGCGTTCTCCATGTTGGGCAGCGGTAGCCCTGGCGGCTTCGGCAGCTCTTGGGTCTGTTGAGAGTATCCAGTGTCCATGTCTCCATTGCAGGAAGAGAGGAGCCACTGCTGGTCACTGGTATCAAAGCCGTTGAAACGCTGGTAGAACTCTTCGGAATCTCTGTTCATTGGCTGCCCTTGTGCTTTACTGAAAGACTCAGGGTAAACATGGTTCGGCAGGAAGTTGGACTGCGTTTTGGACTCTGACTGGAAGTACTGCTGGCAATCGCCGCTCATTGACTTGGGAGACCAGACAGATTTCAGATGGGATGATGTCCTGAAAGGAGAGTTGAGAACAAAGGTTCAATACCGTTTTTTAAACAAAATTGAAAGTTTCAAAGTCGTTACTGGCAAACGTTGTAGTTTCCATTTTCAATTCCCATTCATTTGTCTTGTCCCCCAATACAATGAAATGAGCTCATATCACTGAAGACAAAAAATACCCTCCTAATGAATAGCTTACTCTTCAGTATAGTAGCTGTCCATTTGATCAGCCTCCTTCAAGATATTTGACACCAGCCCATAGAGATCAGCTTCACTTCCACAGTCATTTCCATCTGGGAGATTCCTTACAGATTAAAACAAAAACATTTGAAAAGACATGAAAAAGAATTCAATTTCCATTTCAAATGGAGTGGTACATATCATATGAAAAAGTCCAGTGGTTATTAGCAGTTCAACTGAATTTCACATGGACAGTGTACTCATGAACACCTTGTGTCTTCAAATCACCTATGAAATGTTTTCTATGATTTCAGTACAATTAATTATACTTAACAAAAATATAAACGCAACAATTTCAAAGATTTTACTGAGCTACAGTTCATTTAAGGAAATCAGTCAATTTAAATATATATACAGTGGGAAAAAAAAGTATTTAGTCAGCCACCAATTGTGCAAGTTCTCCCACTTAAAAAGATGAGAGAGGCCTGTAATTTCCATCATAGGTACACGTCAACTATGACAGACAAAATGAGATTTTTTTTTCCTGAAAATCACATTGTAGGATTTTTTATGAATTTATTTGCAAATTATGGTGGAAAATAAGTATTTGGTCAATAACAAAAGTTTCTCAATACTTTGTTATATACCCTTTGTTGGCAATGACACAGGTCAAACGTTTTCTGTAAGTCTTCACAAGGTTTTCACACACTGTTGCTGGTATTTTGGCCCATTCCTCCATGCAGATCTCCTCTAGAGCAATGATGTTTTGGGGCTGTTGCTGGGCAACACGGACTTTCAACTCCCTCCAAAGATTTTCTATGGGGTTGAGATCTGGAGACTGGCTAGGCCACTCCAGGACCTTGAAATGCTTCTTACGAAGCCACTCCTTTGTTGCCCGGGCGGTGTGTTTGGGATCATTGTCATGCTGAAAGACCCAGCCACGTTTCATCTTCAATGCCCTTGCTGATGGAAGGAGGTTTTCACTCAAAATCTCACGATACATGGCCCCATTCATTCTTTCCTTTACACAGATCAGTCGTCCTGGTCCCTTTGCAGAAAAACAGCCCCAAAGCATGATGTTTCCACCTCCATGCTTCACATTAGGTATTGTGTTCTTTGGATGCAACTCAGCATTCTTTGTCCTCCAAACACGACGAGTTGAGTTTTTACCAAAAAGTTCTATTTTGGTTTCATCTGACCATATGACATTCTCCCAATCCTCTTCTGGATCATCCAAATGCACTCTAGAAAACTTCAGACGGGCCTGGACATGTACTGGCTTAAGCAGGGGGACACGTCTGGCACTGCAGGATTTGAGTCCCTGGCGGCGTAGTGTGTTACTGATGGTAGCCTTTGTTACTTTGGTCCCAGCTCTCTGCAGGTCATTCACTAGGTCCCCCCGTGTGGTTCTGGGATTTTTGCTCACCGTTCTTGTGATCATTTTGACCCCACGGGGTGAGATCTTGCGTGGAGCCCCAGATCGAGGGAGATTATCAGTGGTCTTGTATGTCTTCCATTTCCTAATAATTGCTCCCACAGTTGATTTCTTCAAACCAAGCTGCTTACCTATTGCAGATTCAGTCTTCCCAGCCTGGTGCAGGTCTACAATTTTGTTTCTGGTGTCCTTTTACAGCTCTTTGGTCTTGGCCATAGTGGAGTTTGGAGTGTGACTGTTTGAGGTTGTGGACAGGTGTCTTTTATACTGATAACTAGTTCAAACAGGTGCCATTAATACAGGTAACGAGTGGAGGACAGAGGAGCCTCTTAAAGAAGAAGTTGCAGGTCTGTGAGAGCCAGAAATCTTGCTTGTTTGTAGGTGACCAAATACTTATTTTCCACCATAATTTGCAAATAAATTCATTAAAAATCCTACAATGTGATTTTCTGGAAAGAAAATTCTCAATTTGTCTGTCATAGTTGACGTGTACCTATGATGAAAATTACAGGCCTCTCTCATCTTTTTAAGTGGGAGAACTTGCACAATTGGTGGCTGACTAAATACTTTTTTCCCCCACTGTATATTTTTTTTGTCATTTAGCAGACGCTCTTATCCAGAGCAACTTACATGAGCAATTAGGGTTAAGTACCTTGCTCAAGGGCACATCGACAGATTAGAACCAGCGACCTTTCGGTTACTGGCACAACGCTCTTAACCACTAAGCTACCTGCCGCCTAGGCCCTAATCTATGGATTTCACATGACTGGGAATACAGATATGCATCTGTTGGTCACAGACTGTAACATAAAAAAAAAAGTTGGGGCATAGAGTTGATCAGGCTGTTGATTGTGGCCTGTGGAATGTTGTCCCACTCCTCTTCAATGGCTGTGCAAAGTTGCTGGATATTGGTGGGAACTGGAAGACACTGTCATACAGGTCGATCTAGAGCATCCCAAACATGCTCAATAGGTGACATGTCTGGTGAGTATGCAGGCCATGGAAGAACTGGGACATCTTCAGCTTCCAGTAATTGTGTACAGATACTTGCAACATGGGGTCATGCATTATCATGCTGAAACCTGAGGTGATTTGATTTGATGGCGGCGGATGAATGGCACGACAATGGGCCTCAGGATCTCGTCACGGTTCTCTCTTTGCATTCAAATTGCCATCGATAAAATGCAATTGTGTTCGTTGTCCGAAGCTTATGCCTGCCCATAACATAACCCCACTGCCACCATGGGGCATTCTGTTCACAATGTTAACATCAGCAAACCGCTCGCCCACACGACGCCATACACGTCGTCTGCGGTTGTGAGGCCGGTTGGACGTACTGCCAAATTCTCTATAACGATGTTTTGAGGCGGCTTATGGTAGAGAAATTAACATTATATTCTCTGGCAACAGCTCTGGTGGACATTCCTGCAGTCAGCATGCTAATTGCACGCTCCCTCAAAACTTGAGACACCTGTGGCATTGTGCTGTGTGACAAAACTGCACATTTTAGAGTGTCCTTTTATTGTCCCCAGCACAAAGTGCACCTGTGTAATGATCATACTGTTTAATCAGCTTCTTGATATGCTACACCTGTCAGGTGGATGGATTACCTTGGCAAAGGTGAAATGTTCACTAACAGGGATGTAAACAAATTTGTGCCCAGAATTTGAGAGAAATATGCTTTTAGTGCGTATCGAAAATGTCTGTGGTCTTTTATTTCAGCTCATGAAACATGGAACACTTTACATGTTGGGTTTATATTTTTGTTCAGTATAAATCAAGTCTCTGTCTTCCTTTTCCCAATACTTTCTTCAGACTATCAATGTTAAATACTGGTATGACAAAACACAGTATGGACCGGGTCAGTATAAAATTCTGAGAGTTGTATTTGAAATAGTTAGTTTAGTTACCTGCTTTTAACATCGTTCTGTGTGCAATCAGTTGCTGGATCATCCTGTGCAGACCAGGGTGTGTAGGACATGGGAGGTTCTTCTGGCAGTGAGAAATCGGGTAAGGGGATGTAAGGCTGCAAGAGCCTTCCTTTGTCCGCAGTTCCACAGGTCTGTGAGACAATAAAAAAGGAAATTCATGAACCCTTTAGTGAAAACGTCAGCCAGTCACTGGTGAGAGATGAGAGATAACATTCTGATTCTGTTTTGCCTACTTTAGACAATTCATACCTAAGACTTACAAAACATTAGCTACTTAATATAAACCATTAATAAACATACCACTTGAATTATTTCTCATCTATAGCCTACATTGTAATGAACTGCAATCAAACATTTATTTTGAATGTCTCACCTGATGTTTATATGGGGAAAAGAATGAGTCTGAACCTGATGATGCACTCTGGAATCGATCAAATGCCATTCTCACTCCTCTTTAACTTGCACTGATTCTATTCTTCACTGCATTATTAACCTAAACATTACAAAGATATTCATTCAAACACTCAACAGAACAATACCGTTTTTATTAACTAGCTAGCTTGATTATTGGATATATATCTAGCATGGTAATAACATATTGTATTGCACATGGCTAACTCGGCCCAAGTCAAATTGTAATTAAATTGAAGTTAGCTAGCTAGCTAGCTTAAGGTAGCAAACGTTAGCTAGCTAACTTAGTTACAAAGATAGAAGGAAGCTCAGCAGGTGTCCAAGTTAGCTAGCTAAGCTAGCTAAACCCAAAACACCCCAAACAAACAACTTATGAATGACACAGTAATAACAGACAGTTTCAAATTTGTCCTAAGTTAGCTTTTGTGTCCCTTG
This sequence comes from Coregonus clupeaformis, assembly GCF_020615455.1. NCBI lineage: Eukaryota > Metazoa > Chordata > Actinopteri > Salmoniformes > Salmonidae > Coregonus > Coregonus clupeaformis. The sequence continues at coordinate 53,063,437 of NC_059221.1, read as the reverse complement.
TCTCCCTCACACGATTTCTGTCTAACTAAATTTTGTTAGCCAACTGGGCTAGCTTGCTAGATACTTACCTCCATAAATTAACTAGTAAACAACGTTTCTGGAGTAAATTTTCCCAGATGAAATGTTCACAATTTAAAAATCAAACTTTTCCTAAAGGTAAATTAAATAAAACGGACGTTAAACAATGACAGGGGAGGTCACTAGTACATTGCGGCTCGCTACAGAATTATTGATCTCGAGCTAGCCAGTTGCTCTTCTCGCTTTTGTAAACTAGTGTCACGAGCAACTCTTTAAGCGGACATCTCGCTCGAGATCATCACATCAACCCCCGCGAATCAAATTATCTTATTTTATCACTAACTGTCTCAAAGGTGATGATTGGTCCATAGGAAGCTTTTTCAATAGGGATTGTACACATAAAGGGCATAGCAACCAATAATTTTCATAAAATTAAAAGATGGGGGAATCCTATTTTACTATCAATGAGGGACTATATCATGAGGCTTTTTCATGCATAATGAAGGATGTTGTTGAACATTTCTTACTCTTCTAGAATCATCTTCATGGAACTTTTTTTTATATAAGTAAACGTGGTCGGCTACATCATCATAAATTATACAATCCTGTGTTACATCAAATACTAATAACTAATTCATAGCAAAAATTGTCCTTAGTCAAGTCCAGGGCCTCAATTTATTCCGCCAAATATGGATAAACTTCCCTTGTACGGTAGTTGGAGACCGGACATCTTTGGTTACAGCTGTCGCAAATGCATTGTCCTACAATAACCACAAGATGTCGCTATGTCTATAGTTATTTTTGCGTTGGCCTACCAGACAGACAGACAGACAGACAGCGATAGATAGATAGATAGATAGATAGATAGATAGATAGATAGATAGATAGATAGATAGATAGATAGATAGATAGATAGATAGATAGATAGATAGATAGATAGATAGATAGATAGATAGATAGAATGACCAAAAGTATGTGGACACCTGCTCGTCATTGATTATTGATTGCATCACCATTAATATCCACCAATTTATCCTGCTACTGGTCACTATTACTCCTGTTTACATGTTGATATTACCATTAGTATATTACCATAGTATTTAAATATTCCTGCTACCAGTCACTTTTCAGCCCAGTTTACACTGCTATATTGTTTATTATTATTATTATTATTATTTATCCTGCTACCAGTCACTTTCTCCTCATCTCTGCTTGCCTACATGTACATATCTACCACCTCAACTACTCGAGTATCCCTGCTCACTGTAAATTTGGTATTGACACTGTTTTTTTCTTCCTCCTTTCTTATCTCTGATTTCTCGTGACAAATAAAACTTGAAACTTAATAGATATATAGATAAATAAATAGATAGATAGATATCTGCACATCTTGGCGTTATGCGCGAGGCTACACTACAGCATGGTTCATTCAGGGGACGCATACTGCACTGAAGTTACTCAAACTCTCCCAAATTGATACTGCTCTGCAATTCCATTGGCCAGCAACACACTGGGAAGGGGTGGGAATCTGTTTCCAGAGCCCCCTTACACCAATCCCTTCTTCCGATTTTACTTTGAAACCAACCACAGAAAGTTGCAGGGGGGACTTGAAACTGTCTGATTGGGCCACGCAAATTGCACAAAGGAAAAGTCAAGCAGCCTCTTGCAGGCGAGCAAACAGCAGCAGTTCTTCGCTCATCCGGACTACTGCAGACGTTTTTCTCAATTATTCCGTTACTTATAGCCAAATTCCCCGATGCTACAGAACATAAAAAGTATCTGTAAATTGCATGACTTTATCAGGTTAAAATAGAGGATCATTTTTATTTAGCAGCTCACAATGAAAATGGATTTTCAAACGAGTTTTGTGACTTTTCTCGCACTGATCGTGCAGTCATTGATGGTATCGGGGCAAGGGGATAATGGCATTGCTGTCCCGGACCACGGATTTTGCCAGCCTATTTCAATCCCACTATGCACGGACATCGCCTACAATCAAACTATCATGCCCAATCTGGTGGGACATTACAACCAAGAGGAAGCAGGACTGGAGGTGCACCAGTTTTACCCCTTGGTAAAGGTACAGTGCTCGCCGGAACTTAAATTCTTCCTATGTTCAATGTATGCGCCGGTGTGTACAGTTTTGGAAAAGGCCATTCCACCCTGTCGCTCAATTTGCGAGAGGGCAAAGCACGGCTGCGAGGCGCTCATGAATAAATTCGGGTTCCAGTGGCCAGAACGCCTCCGGTGCGAGAATTTCCCCGTGCTTGGAAACGGTAACATTTGCGTGGGTCAGAATGAATCTACTGCCACTGCCCCGCCTGTACACATGCCAGTCCCTGGAACCCCTGGCGTCCATGTCTACTCCACACCAGACAGGCCTTTCCGCTGTCCAGCTGTGCTCAAAGTCCCCACTTATCTGAATTATTCGTTTCTGGGGGAGCTGGATTGTGGAGCACCATGTGAACACTCCAGGAGCAGTGGAGGCTACATGTTCTTCAATGATAAAGAGATTTATTTTGCACGCATATGGATCCTTATCTGGTCGTCTCTGTGCTGTGCCTCCACCCTATTCACCGTCACCACCTACCTAGTGGACATGCAGCGCTTCAAGTACCCGGAGAGGCCCATCATCTTCCTTTCTGGGTGCTACACCATGGTCTCCATAGCCTATATCGCTGGCTACTTCCTGGGGGACAAGGTGGTGTGCAATGACAGCTTCACCCCAGACGGTTATAAGACCATAGTCCAGGGGACCAAGAAGGAGGGCTGCACCATCCTGTTCATGATGCTGTATTTCTTCAGCATGGCCAGCTCCATCTGGTGGGTCATCCTGTCCCTCACCTGGTTCCTGGCAGCTGGGATGAAGTGGGGGCATGAGGCTATTGAGGCCAACTCCCAGTACTTCCACCTGGCAGCCTGGGCCGTGCCCGCCGTGAAGACCATCAGCATCCTGGCCATGGGTCAGATCGAGGGGGACGTGCTCAGCGGGGGTGTGCTTCGTGGGCCTCAACAGCCTGAACCCCCATGCGGGGCTTTGTCCTGGCCCCCTCTTCATCTACCTCTTCATTGGGACCTCCTTCCTCCTGGCCGGCTTTCGTGTCCCTGTTCCGCATCCGCACCATCATGAAGCACGACGGCACCAAGACGGAGAAGTTGGAGCGCCTGATGGTGCGCATCGGGGTGTTCAGCGTGCTCTACACGGTCCCCGCCACCATCGTCATCGCCTGCTTCTTCTACGAGCAGGCCTTCCGCCACCACTGGGAGAGAAGCTGGGTCAGCCATAACTGTAAAGGCTTAGCCATCCCCTGCCCCATGCAGTACACCCCCCGCATGACCCCCGACTTCACCGTCTACATGATCAAGTACCTGATGACCCTCATAGTGGGCATCACCTCCGGGTTCTGGATCTGGTCTGGCAAGACACTCCACTCCTGGCGCAAGTTCTATACCAGACTCACAAATGGTAAGCATGGAGAGACCACTGTCTAGGGAGGGAGGCCAAACCATGGGACTTGTTTTTGGACATTCAATCGGATGTTTTATAGTGTGTTTTTCTCCCTCCTATTTGTTTACTCACTGTCAGAGACTCAGTGGTACTTTAATACATTGATCATCAGATACTCTCAGTATTTTATGGAACATTGACTGAATTTTTAAGAAATCAAATATTGCATGCCAAAATCAAGCTTTAAGAGTCGGGGGGCGGGGGTCTTGACCAAATGACAAACTGTTGCTGACCTGAAGAATGGCCAAACCTCAGAATGAACAAACAACAAACGTGTTCAGTGGATGCCATGTGCTGAAGTGCTCTCTCTCCTCCCCCACTCTGTTCCTACTCCTTTTTTAAGTTACCAGCCATAAAAACTCTCCAGTGTGAGTGAGAATCCAGCTGGGAATACAGTGAGCGGGGGAAGGAAGGAGGCCTGAAAGGACGGGCGGCCATTTTAAGACTATTTTTACTCTGTGAACGTGTGAGATGTAATTAAATGCAACTGTAAATAGGAATTGTAAAATATCAAATTATATATTTGTATTTAAAGAAAGGACATGTTTTGTTTTGTCTTCCGACAGCCGTAGTGCCTGGTTAACTCTTGCACCCCTTCTGAAAGGAGCCATAGACACACACACTGTCTGTCTCTTAGTGCTGTTTTCACTGGCAGTATGACACATACACATTTGAAGTTTCTCCTGTCAAACCCAGATCTGTAATCATTTTCTTTCTGATGTATCAGATCAGGGAAGCTGGGTTGTAGTAAAGGCAGTCTTTGGCTGTGCACTTTCCCTACTTAGCCCCTCTCCTTCCTCTCGTCTCCCCCCACAAATGAAATCCCTTGGAGCTGAGCTGAGCAGCAAGAGAGGCTGGGTGGGAGGCGTGAAGGCAAGGCTGCAAGGACACTGTGGCCATGCCTCCAGTGTGGGAAAGCTAGCCCTAATTGTCAGTACTACACTCCATTACCAAAAAGTCACACCAAAAAGATCCACTTCTGGATACTGTGTTGCTCAAACTGTTAAAATAATGATCTAGGAAAACAAAAGTATTTTGAAAAGCTGAATCAAAGAAGAGTGTGGTATTATAATGTTGTGACGTGAAAACTGGTGTGAATCTGGCAACCCCTAATCAACAAATGTATCTCACCTGACTTGCTGAGAGGGAGGTGACGACAAAATAAAAGCCACATGATTTGATAATTTTTGTGTATGTCCTGTTATCTTGACTAGCAGGATTATTTTCTTGATCATGTCTATTTCATTTGTCTTTGAATTGAAAAGTTATTTTGTTACCAATATATTACAGCTCAGAATGTGGTAATAACATAGTTATAGAATGTAACAATACAAATATGGTCACTTTGTCAGAAAGTAAGGGTTTGAAGATTACTATATTGTTCTATACTACAGCACAAACTATGTGGTGTCATTTTAAGAGCTACCGTTATTTCTTAAAGAAGAGTGCTAACATGTTAATGCTCAAAGATGTAAGTGAAGTTACAAGATGGTGGTCTCTGCCCAACTTCAGTAGGTTCAACAAACTCAAAATTCCCTAATTAGATTACCATAAGCATTTCTACATCATGTTAAAAAGTTATGGTTGGAGAAAAATGTGATAGGGTTGAAACCTGTGTGTCTTATGGTTGGAGGGGCTTAGCTGTAGCAAGGTATATGTTCCAGGTTCAAACTAACAATGCCCCCTTTGGAAACACAATCCAAATGCTGGGCATTATAAACATCACTGTGCCTCTGTTGAAGAGGGGATCACATTTGGGCTCTAATGTATGTCCTGAGGCCATGCAGTTTTACGGGCTGGACCCAATACAATGGCCTCCTTCACTCCAAAGTCATTCAATTACGATGATGAGGTGCTGTAAGAGACCCTACTTTAACGTGCCCTTGTGTGCACAACGCGTGGCTGTATGTATGTGTGGGCCTTGTCTGTCTGTAGACTTGCCTGTCTGTCTGCATCTGTCTTCGCTATCTCTCTCCCTCTCTTTCTCTCTTGATGTGTGTCTAAAATAGGCCTACTCAGAGAGGTCTTCATCACGCTGCCCTTGCCAATGTGTTGACAGTGGAGTCATACCTCAACATCTGTTGAAAAACACTAATATATCTGGGGGGGGGGGGGTTCATGCAAGTGAAACAAAATAAAAGAATGGTGCTTGGCTTCAAGAACCTTTGTAAAGTACACACTTAATATTGAGCTGGAATCCCCCGAGGGATGCATGGCTGAAACTGAACCTCCTCTGTGGTGATGTAATGAAATAAATGTAGTTCTGGCTGGGGAAAGTGGATACTCCCCAGATCCCCAACACCTCCAGCACTGAGGCTATGAGGAATACTTCCAAAACATACTGTACACGTACAGTGCCTTCAGAAAGTACACCCCTTGACTTTTTCCACATTGTATTGGGTTACAGCCGGAATTTAAAAATTGATTAAATTGAGATTTTGGGTCACTGATCTACACACAATACCCCATAATGTCAAAGTGCAATTATGTTTTTAGAAATGTTTACACATTAAATAAAATATAAAGCTGAAATGTCTTGAGTAAATCAGTATTCAACCCATTTGTTATGGCAAGCCTAAATAAGTTCAGGAGTAAAAATGTGCTTAACAAGTCACATAATAAGTTGCATGGACTCACTCTGTGCAATAAAAGTGTTTAACATGATTTTAAATGACTACCCCACACATACAATTATCTGTAAGGTCCCTCAGTCGAGCAGGTAATTTAAAGCACTGATTCAACTACAAAGACCAGGGAGGTTTTCCAATGGTTTGCAAAGAAGGGCACCTATTGGTAGATGGCAAAAAAAAGAACCAGACATTGAATATCCCTTTGAGCATTACACTTTGGATGGTGTATCAATACACCCAGTGACTACAAAGATACAGGTGCCCTTCCTAACTCAGTTGCCGGAGAGGAAGGAAACCGCTCAGGGACTTCACCATGAGGTCAATGGTGATTTTAAAACAGTTACAGAGTTTAATGGCTGTGATAGGAGATAATTGAGGATGGATCAACAACATTGTAGTAGTTACTCTACAATACTAACATAAATGACAGAGTGAAAAGAAGGAAGCCTGTACAGAATAATCCTGTTTGCAATAAAGGCACTAAAGTAATACTGCAAAAAATGTGGCAAAGAAATGCATTTTTGTCCTGAATACGTATGGGGCAAATCCAACACATCACTGAGTACCACTCTTCAAATGTTCAAGCATGGTGGTGACTGCATCATGTTATGGGTATGCTTGTCATTGGCAAGGACTGGGGAGTTTTTAAGGATCAAAATAAATGGAATAGAGCTAAGCAAAATCCTAGAGGAAAACTTGGTTCAGTCTGCTTTCCAACACACAACAGACACTGGGAGACAAATTTCCCTTTCAGCAGGACAATTACCTAAATCACAAGGCCAAATATACACTGGAGTTGCTGGAGTTTTGGTGGGCGGCCCTCTCTTGGCAGGTTTGTTGTGGTGTCATATTCTTTAAATTTTTTAGTAATGGATTTAATGGTGCTCCATGGGATGTTCAAAGTTTCAGATATTTTTTTATAACCCAACCCTGATCTGTACTTCTCCACAACTTTGTCCCAGACCTGTTTGGAGAGCTCCTTGGTCTTCATGGTGTCGCTTGCTTGGTGGTGCCCCTTGCTTAGTGGTGTTGCAGACTCTGGGGCCAATCAGAACAGGTGTATATATACTGAGATCACGTGACACTTAGATTGCACACAGGTGGACTTTATTTAACTAATTTTGTGACTTCTGAAGGTAATTGGTTGCACCAGATCTTATTTAGTGGCTTCATAGCAAAGGAGGTGACTACATATGCACGCACCACTTTTCCGTTATTTATTTTTTAGAATTTTCTGAAACAAGTTATTTTTTAAATTTCACTTCACCAATTTTGACTATTTTGTGTATGTCCATTACATGAAATCCAAATAAAAATCCATTTAAATTACAGGTTGTAATGCAACAAAATAGGAAAAACGCCAAGGGGGATGAATACTTTTGCAAGGCACTGTATTGACTCAGGGGGTTGAATACTTATCTAATCAATATATATTAGTGTTTTATTTTCCATTAATTAATTTATTTTAGAATTGTCTTTCTACTTTGACATTACAGAGCATTTTGTTAAGATAGTTGACAAAAAATGACAATGAAATCAATTTTAATCCCACTTTGTAACACAACAAAATGTGGAAAAAGTCAAAGGGTGTGAATACTTTCTGAATAGCCCCTGCACGTAAGAAAGGGATAGAATTGGATTACCAATTTCTCACCTAATCTACATCAAGAAATGTACAGAGGTAGACTTGATGATGTGCAGGGCTTGAACAGTTTGTACTCGCTGAAGACCACTCTGAATATTTCTCCTTGTCAGATAAGATCTATCGTTTGTCTGTCTTGTAGGCTATCTCGAAGAGAAAGAGGGGGCAGTGTATAATAATAATATGCCATTTAGCAGACGCTTTTATTCAAAGCGACTTACAGTCATGCGTGCATACATTTTTTGTGTATGGGTGGTCCCGGGGATCGAACCCACTACCTTGGCGTTACAAGCGCCGTGCTCTACCAGCTGAGCTACAAAGGACCTCATGGCATGGTACAGTATAAGTACTAGGATTGTAACAACTGACAGGTACAGTATGTGTGATTTAGGAGAGCAGAAGAGACCATGCCTTGTTGGGGAAAAAATACATAAATCTACCTGTCCCACTTCTGCTCTGTTCCTCCACACCTCTTTGTGCCTCAGCCCTAGTTCCCCCTGCCTTTTTCCTCCCTGCCCCCCCCCTTCTCTTCCCCTCTTCACTCAGATGAATGGGGGGAATGCAGTGAGTCAGTGGAGCAGCGTCGGGCCTTGGCCCAGTGACAGTCTCCTGTGAGCTACCTCACTTCAAAGGGCCGCTGAAACCCGACTAGCTCCTTGTAAACAGGGCTGCCTGGCCTGAAGGCCCGCTTCCTGCGCTTAACTCAACTTAATGGCTGGCTTGTTTGGCTTTTCGCTGAAGCAGAGAGAGACGAATGAGGAGAGAGAAAAGAGAAGGGGGGAGGTGGGCGGGGAGGGGTGGTGGCAGGTAGGGTCTAAGATTGTTACAAGGGGTGGGCGGGGAGGGGGTTTGGAAGGTATTTTGGAAAATTCAGTTTAATAGGGGTGCTTTTCTTCTTCCTCCCAAGGTAAAAAATAAGGGTATAAAAGGAGTATCAGGATAGGGAAAGATGTTGTTGCCATATTGTGAATCTGTAGAAGAAAAACTAATATTTTCGGAACCTGAAAACTAAACAGAAACAGATGCCCAGATTCACTTTTCAGAATGTTTGAGTTTCGCCGGCAAAGCTCGGTTCAGGAAACCTGATGTCTGATAGCGTGACCCAGCAGGGAGACTGCAGACCTTTACATGGTTTATACCTGATGGCTATTGCACATTTGTCCTTTTGTACTATATGCAGAGGTATGATGACTATCACCCTGTACACGGGTCTCACATTTACTAGATAGAGACACAGCTATCAAGCTGCATTTATTACCGACACAAAACAGTTGCAATCTATGTAGACCTGATATTGTCTGTTTTTTGCGCGCTATTGACCAAGTCTCTTCTAGGTGGTCTCAGCTAAGCTTGTCTATGCTGTGGATTAGCTCTCTTTCTTTGTTGGTCTGAGAGTGAAATCTGCCATGCTGCCATATTCTCTCCTCAAGGGCAAGAAGGGACAAGCAGAGGATTGGGCAGAAAGAAAGAATGCTCTTCCAGAAAATGTTAATAATGTGATCTCATATCACCCTGAATGAAAGAAGCCCTCGGAGTCTGTTAACAAAGATGGATCATGTTGTTTGTCTGAAAAAATTGACAAATAATGGGAGTGAAAAAAGTAGCTCTCTGTGAAAGTTACACAAGAAAAAAGATGCAGAAAAGGTACAAAAAAGACCTAGACTTGGGTCTGTTACTAATCAAGTCTTGCTCTGATCTCAAAGAGGAGTATCATGCTCTGAGCGCTTATGCTCAATTAGTCATAGTCAGACATTAGCCCTGCTAAATGAGGGCAGTTTAGATTTTCCAGCGCTCCCTCCATATCTCTGGATCTCGTTTTCCCCTTGAAATCAAAACAGGAAGTCCAATATGTTCCCTCTCCTCCTATCCCCTGCATGGATTGCTTCCTGAGGCCGCCATATAGATTTGGGGGAGGGGGAATCAGAGAGTTGGCAGGAGAAAGTAGGTTAAAATGTGCATTTTCAGTTTCTATGTTACAGAGGCCCTCCGCTTCGATATAGTGATATCCTGTTCGGTCACGGTGCTTCTCTTTGGGCAGACCCATTGCAAATTGCCATGAAATACAGTTCAACATAATGAGTGTTTTGAATGTCCTGTCCTGGTTTTATCAGTATGCTGTGAGAGTCTTTGTGAACATAGTTCTAGATTTATTAGGCAGCAGTAGAAAAGTTCACAGATTCCTTGGCTGGACACTATCAGGGGGAAAGACACACAGAAAGTGAGGGGAATGGATATTTGGAAAGCCTACTCTCAACTCCCCGACTTTGGATGATCTTACCGACTGGCCACTCAGTCAAGATAGTCCATGGTCTGTTCTGGGCTCAGAGGATTTGTAACTTAACTACAGCAGTAGGGAAGGGAACGGAACAGAAGCGGACAACAACTGTGGTGGCAGAGCCTCTGTTACAGCCAGACTCACTTCCTCCACCCCCTCCTTGGCTCACTCTCATGCCCCACACACACCATTTGTCTAGGGTTTTATGACCCACAAAGGCCATTCAGAGGTTGCTTCAGTGAGATAGATGGGTGGGGCCCAGGCTAGGCACACATACACAAACAGAGAGAGAGTTAATAAATACAGAGTACTTTAAAGGGGCCAACTCTTCCTCTGTGCGTCTGGGTGTGGTAGAGAGACGGTCGAGAGAGAGAGAGAGGGAGTCTGGGTGTGTGTGGTAAAGAGAGAGAGAGAGGGGGGGAGTCTGGGTGTGTGTGGTAGAGAGAGAGAGATCCACGAAGAATTTGAAAACAAACCCAATTTTGATAAACTCCCTTATCTGCTGGGTGAAATCCCACAGTGTGCCATCACAGCAGCAAGATTTGTGACCTGTTGCCACAAGAAAAGTGCAACCAGTGAAGAACAAACAACATTGTAAATACAACCCATATTTATGTTTATTTATTTCCCCATTTGTACTTTAACTATTTGCACATTGTTACAACACTGTATATATACATAATATGACATTGGAAATGTCTTTATTCTTTTGGAACTTCTGAGTGTAATGTTTACTGTTAATATTTATTGTTTATTTCACTTTTGTTTACTACCTACTTCACTTGCTTTAGCAATGTTAACATATGTTTCCCATGCCAATAAAGCCCTTAAATTGAAATTGAATTGAGAGAGAGAGAGAGAGAGAGAGAGAGAGAGGGGGAGTCTGGGTGTATGTGGTAGAGAGAGGGTAGAGAGAGGGTAGAGAGAGGGAGTCTGGGTGTGTGTGGTAGAGAGAGGGTAGAGAGAGGGTAGAGAGAGGGTAGAGAGAGGGAGTCTGGGTGTGTGTGGTAGAGAGAGGGGGAGTCTGGGTGTGTGTGGTAGAGAGAGGGAGCGCCCCGGAGCTGCTCCATCTGCTGCACAGAGTGGTGCTGACAGCTGCGTTACAGATATTTTGGGAGCCTGGAGTTCGCCTGGGATAATAATGGGCTTGATTTGGAGGAGAGAGGGGGGTTGATACACAGCCAGACACCACACTCTTTACATAACCATGCCACTCTTAGCTAAACTCCTGGGGCCATGGCACGAGTATAGGTTAACAATCAGGTGATGAGAATACAAACAGAGCAATAGGGATAATTCTTCTAGTCAATTTCATCATCTTCTATTGTGTTAGTGCCACTGACTGTGAATTATCTCCTATAATATGAAACTCCAACAACTCTCAACATTTAACTGTTTTGCTCCTGGCAGTACATGAAACAGTCGTATACAACTCTAATCCAACCTGTATACGACCCAGCCAGTTCTGTTTGACTTGGTTTCCAGCTCAGATTGTTGTCCTGACTCCCGTGGCACAGAGCCCTTGCAAAGACAAACACAAACACCAGTGGTCAATTGGGTTGAAGGATTGGGGTGAAAGCACTTACTGTCCCACCTCAGTTCACAGGAAGCCCCCTGTCTGACGTAGCTGGGGTCACTGGTTAGAGCTCACTGCCTGGCCTTCTGAATCAGCCCTTGTCTCTATAGTAGCTGTGTGGTATAGCACAGAGAGCTACTATGGCAACTCCACTGACCTGCAGACCTGAAACTGAGAGAGGGCGGGGTTCACGGGCTAGAATAGACCTCCACGACTGATGTTAAGATTTAGGCATTAGTTAGAGTGTAGGTTTAGGCTTAAGGTTCCAAAACATATGAAATGGAGCAAAGAGAAGATTTGTTTATTTTTTTTAGAATATATCCAAATAATTACATTAGAAAACATTGAAATTTGACATTGTAGTTAAATGTCACAATTACAACACTCATGTCATCTAATCACAACACTTTCTTGGCATCTCAACTTAGTTAGTTCTAAGTTGTATACATCTGAAATGAAAATATATGTTCTATCCCTTCTATTTCTACGGTTCCTCTCCTCTGTGATTCTGCAGGCTCTGGAACCCTTCAGGCTCCAGGTGATCACTAATTTCTCCGGCTCCTTTCTGGCGAGCGCCAATCCCTGTTTTAATGGGAGCCTTCTTAACTGCTCTTTCAGAGGAATTTACAACCTTGGCCCTCACCGCTTGCTCACTTGGCCCACGAGAGGTGAGGCAGGAGAGGGAGGGGAGCACACTGGCGCATTGTCCTGACACAGCCAGGAGTGGAAATGTACCGCCAGAAGCAAGGTGGTGGACTGGTGGCAGTGCTCATGCATGTGTTTCTGTGCATGTGATTGCATGAGTGTGTGCGTGCCTGTATGTGTAAGTGAGTGAATGAGTGAGTGAGTGGATAAAGGAGAAGGGCTGGAGCTCTGTAGGTTCTCTGTAATTTCTCCCTCCCTGTGCAGCGTAATCACTTCCATCTGGGCCCTGCCCAAAGAGAGAGAGAGAAAGAAATGGTGGAGTGGCCTCGTCAAGGAGGTGAGAGTTAAATACACACACCCATATCATATGCACACACTCATAAATAACCCATATTCTAGCAGACACACAACACCCACTAATATACACATCCAGTCTACATATTCTCATTCCAAAAACACTCAGCATAAGAGTTACTAACAGTAGCACAGTCACTTTCTACAGTTTTCAGACAAGTAAAAAACACCCTAACAGTCATGCCCAGTCTCACACCACTCATAAAATCGTTCTGTGACATTATTACGTTTGCTACTATTAGCCCTCTGATCCAGTCATATCAGAAGAAGAAAAAACATTGACTCTCATTGAAAACTTTAGCCCACACTATCAATAGAAATTGATTGAACAAATCTTAGCATTGTGTGGTTATGGTAAGGGCATAAGACCGCATTTTCTAATTTCCTTCCATCAATCCTGAGGTTTTTCCTTCCTCTTTTTTGGGGTGGTTCCGTCTGTCCTGCTGCACATGTTGATCTGTATGTTGGAAGGCCTTGGGGACAGACAGACAGGCTCTCCAGACCAGATGTTCATGGTCAACATGCAGCGTAACTAATAATAATGAAATATAAAACAGGCCCTTCTGCACGCCAACCCGTCTGCCAAGCGGACCGCTCAGATAGATCTCAGCTGTACCGCTGACCACAGGGACACCTAAAGCAGGCCAATCCTAATGCTGAATGAGGTCTTATCAGTTCTATGTCCTCCTTTACCATCCTTCAGATAAGAGGCTGAATGAGAAAATGAAAGTAAAAAGAGAAAAATAAAGGTGAAAGGAGAGATGCCGTGTGATCTTATCAGACAGAGAGAGAACGAGAGAGAGAGAGAGAACACATTCCTGAAGCGACTGCAGGCTACATACAGACAGTGAATAGAGGCCCCGAAGGCTTGGATTTAGTGGTGTGTGCTGCCTGCCAGTGCTGCTGGTTTGAACATTTCCTCTAAAACACAAAAAAAGAGCAGCAAATATCCTAAATTACTCCATGCCCCCTTGGCCCACATTACAGTATTAAACATTATGAGGAGAAGGGGAGGGGAGATGTGTGACTTTACATAAGAGTTATTCTACCTCTAGTGAGCAACACCCCCTGCTGTTCTCCCATGCCCAGTCAGTCACACTGGGTTAGCTCACTTCTACATGTCCTGTTATCCTTGGTGACACAGGGCAGCCACTCTTGTTATGGTTTAAGTACAGATACAAATGTGTGCTAGTGCTGATCATTGTTTTTCTTCTGCTGGGTCAATATGTCTAATTACTAATAAGGGTCCTGAAATCCTACAAATTGGGGTCGCTGGCCTGGGTGTTGGCTGAATGTGTTTGACAGCACAATCCTCAATAACAGAAGACTTACTGGGAGCACATCCAATTTCCTGGGGATGCTGAGTACTACTACTGACCTAGTTACTGACATTGCAGGGCCAGGTAGAGCAGGAGGCAGGCCCCACAGCAGACAGACAGCAGTCTCCTGTCTCCATCGAAGCCAGCCAGAGGCCCAGTGGGCCTGTTTCACTGCAGGCCAGGGAGGCCAGCCTTCAGCCCAGCCTGCCGCCATGGGAGAGGTCAGGGGCCAGCATCTGGCTGATGTGTTACACTTGGATCCATTGACAGGCAGGGTGGGGTGCAGTAAGAGTGCTTGTAAACACCCGGCATAAAATGTGAGTTTGTTATTAAGGCTGCTGTTCAGATGGGGGTGGGGTGTGCTTGGATGGAGAGCGATGGTGGTGGTGGAGCTATAGCCTTAGCTGATCCCAGCTGTCTGAATAAACTCTAATTATCACCACCACCCCTTGGAGGTGTGGGGAGAAAATGTTCCTAGTGAACCACCCATGAACAACAGCCTCACAGCCTAAACAACATGGGAGACTGACTGTGTGTGTGGCAGGTGACTGCCTCACCTCCTGGGCCAAATGGCCTGGTAAAACATGGCAAACACGGAATGCAGACAATCAAAACGACAACAAAAACAAATCAACTCAACAATGTGTGAATTCAAGCTGCAGTGTTATTCCTTCATCCTCGCCTCCACCACCATAAAAATGCTGAACATTCCAGAATGAAAACAACAACAAAACAACCAATCACTGATAACAATTCAATATTGGGAAAAACAATAGGCTGCACAGGATCTAAACTGCATTATGATGAAGCATGGTCACAAGTCACAGCATTCTCCCCCTATTTACAATAGTATGGGCATTGTCATGGGTAAATGGTTTTAGCATCGGTCTGGATCGTTCCCTCCCTCCTTAACTGAAATTCTCATACACCTCTCTCTTCTTGACGTCCCGAAAGAGCTTAATTCCCATGATGCATCCCACTAACTGATGATAAAAATGATAATAACACAGTAAGTACAATGATGCAACATGTGACCTCAGTAGGACACCTTATATGTTTTTTTTTTTGTCATTTAGCAGACGCTCTTATCCAGAGCGACTTACAGGAGCAATTGCTCCTTGCTTAAGGGCACATCGACAGATTTTTCACCTAGTTGGCTCGGGGATTAGAACCAGCGACCTTTCGGTTACTGGCACAACGCTCTTACCCACTAAGCTGTTGTTGTACCTCTATGAGCCCCAGTACAATGCAGGCGGCACACACACACACACGCACACGCACACGCACACGCACACGCACACACACACACACACACACACACACACACACACACACACACACACACACACACACACACACACACACACACCACACACACTCTAGCACAAAGTGTTGTGAAACCTCTCTTCCAGTGACTTAATGAACTATGTCTGTCCTTCTGGGGCCACAGTGTCTGCAGTCAGAGAACCAGCTGATAAACATCAGGAGTATATTGACCGTGTTTACAGTTTTTTTCAATTGTTTAAGCACAATTTTGAAAACAGGGCCCGGTTTCTCAAAACACTACACACAATTAGCACAACCCTACACCATAGTAACACAACACTTCAGATCATTTGCAAAATGGAACACTTTTGTCAAAACTATACACGACTTCATAAAAACAATATTTTGTTACCATACGAAACACACACATTTCATATGACTTCAATCTTTTTGAACCAGTTACACACTGCTGTTGCTAACCTAAAACACTTTTAGCAAGTCTAATTCTCAGTGATTAGAGTACTGTAAATGAAGTACACAGAGAAAGTGCAACTATACAAACACTACACAAGACCAATGCTGCAGACTGAGGAAAATATCATTTATTTCTCTCCATATACCCAAATCAGTCAACATGTCAACATGGAGAATCACAACAAAACATGTCCCAGTTTTCATGCTACTACAGTAGTGCGCATAACACTGTTAGCTCAGCAAACAACAGACAAACGTAAAATACTGTATCCAGTACAGGTTACAATTACAGTAAATAACAACAACAACAAACATAAAAAATAATCTGAAAAAAACTGACAATATTGTACAGAAAATACTACAGTAAACATGCTATACATTATCTCTTCGCCTAGCTGGATCTGGCCAAAGAATTTTATCAACATCACAAGCAATATCCTTATTAGCAAGACAACGCGGGAAGAACCGTCTTGAATGTCGAATCCATCCTTGCACAGCTGCGGCGTCGACTTGGTCACAGGCGTCCTCCATGGCCTGAATGAGGGGTACCTGAGCCTGGGGCTGGAGATCGTAAACCTTCCACCGCCGTGCAGAGAAAAACTATTCGATAGGGTTTAGAAACGGAGAGTATGGTGGAAGGTATAGTACTGTCAACTGTGGATGGTGTTGAAACCAGTTCTGGACCAAAGCAGAGCGGTGGAATGACACATTGTCCCAGATGACAGTGTATTGCATCTGGTGCATTTCATTACCTGCTGTGACGATGTGGTGCAATCGGTCCAAAAATACGAGAATGTGAGGTGTGTTGTAAGGGCACATTTTGGCATGACGGAGGAGAACCCCATGCTGTGAAATGGCAGCGCAAAGGGTGATGTTACCCCCACATTGCCCTGGGACATTGATTATAGCCCTGTGGCCAATGATATTTCTGCCTCTCCTTCTTGCTTTTGTGAGGTTGAACCCTGCCTCATCAATATATATGAATTCATGCAGGATTTCCTCAGCATCCATCTGCAAAACTCTCTGAAATACAGTGAAAGACAAGATTGTGTAGTTCAGGATAGGTCTAGTATACAGTCAATGTAAAAAAGTAATGTGTGCAGTATGCAACATCACAGTGCTAAAGTGAACAATACAAACCTCCACATACTCATGCCGCAGCCGTTTGACCCTCTCTGAATTCCGCTCAAAAGGCACTCGATAAAGTTGTTTCATTTGAACCTGATGTCTTTTCAGGATGCGTGCCAGTGTTGACTGAGAGACTTGATGGACATTATTGAAAATGGCATGGTCACCGATAATGTTGGCTTGTAGTTCTCTGAGCCTGATAGCATTATTGGCCAAAACCATGTTTATTATCTCTCTCTCTTGTTCTTGCGTGAATATGGGCCCCCTTCCTCCTTGTCGTTCCCGACCCTTAATCCTATGTAGAGAATAATACATGTAACTTACTCTACAGGAAGGGGTATCACAAGTGCTGATATGGTGCATACAATAAACGGCTGATTACTGTAACTGTAGACAGATCTTCTTTTACCTGTTTTCCCGTCGAAAAGTCCTTATGACAGATGCCACTGTATATCTGCTAAGATTTGGCTGAACTCTCAGTCCAGCCTCCCTCAGCGTCAATCCGTGGTTCACAACATGGTCCACTAGTGTTGCACGAATGTCATTTGATAAGTTTGGTCCTCTTCTTCTTTGTGCACGTTCTCCTCCTGCTTCAGGTCTTCCTCGACCTCTGGCTCGGCCTCTGCCTCTTCCTCTACCTCCTTCTCCTCCTCTGTGTACTCCTCCTCTCACCCTCACTCTTCTTCTGACTCCTTCCATTTTGGTTGAAGGCAGGTGAACCTACCTGCTGCATTTTTATAGAGCTTAAACCTGTTTGGTGTGTCTACAATTTAGCAATCATTTGTTTGTGCACCTGATGGCTGTGTTTAACAGATTGGCTCATAGGTGTGGTAATTTGACAGTCAGTGCTTTGGAATTGCAAGGACGTGACATCATGATATACTTCTGTGTCTGATGTATACAAGTGTGTTTAGTGTTTTGCAAATCACTGTGTGTAATGTTTTAAAAATAGTGTGAAGCTGACAATGTGCTTACAGTTGTGCAAATCTAGCCTTGTGTTTTGCTCCTTGAGTGTAAGGTTTTGCTAATTGGGGAAAAGTTTAATTTTAGTGTGTAAGCAATCGTAAAAAACTGTAACTTTATCCTCCCAAGTCACTGCTTGTCTTACCTGCTGAATTGCAGACCTCCAGGATCTGAGCTAAGCATGACTAAAACCTTGTTATTATGGGTTTTAGTGAAAAGACTCAGGGCATTTTAAATAAAGCCTCATTACTCTTTAGGGCCCTTAAAATGTCTCATCATTGTCACAGCAATTCCCATGTAGGAAATCACGATCACTTTTTTGTTAACCTGATCTATGGCCTTTGTAACCCCCTCGCCCTTCCCTGTGCTGGTTAATACTGACCCTCTGGTAGATGTTGTCTGTGGTGACGACTTTCACACAGGCCACAGAATCCACATGGCAACAGGAGTGTGGCAAAACACTAATATTCCCATGAGAGCTCTGCAGGAGCCAGTCAGTGTAGTTCTCTGCACCACAACAATGGAACTGAAACACACATACGCACATAAACAAACTTTGATAGTGTATCTCACAGACACCATTCCCCTGGTAAGGAGTGAATAGCACCCTACTTACAGCATCCTGTAGGTCATCGATGGCAACCTTATCCCTGGGGCTGTGCTTCATGATCACCTCTTTGGCTTTCAGTGTGATCCTTCTCTCCACCTGCAGAGGGTGCAAATGACACACAAAGCATTTTCACCCTTGTCAATCAAGCAATACTAGGTGAATTCCCTGGAAAACATACAGTGATCATCCAAGACTGCAGTAGGTTGAGACAGCCGAACAGAGTCATGTTCACCTTGTTTCTGAAGACATAGAAGAGAATCCCAGACACTATCTGCAGGCTGAGGATCAGCATCCGGAAGCCTAGAGTACCAACAATTAAGATGTTACTCTCCAAAAGCATAATGCAAACGTGGCAGAGCTAGGACAGGTTATGATTCAGTATGTGAAGATGGAACTTGGCATATTAACTGTTCTCCAAAACATGAAGCCCCAAGTTACCATATCTCACACTGTGCTGTACTTCCCACCAATCCAAGGAGCAGACGGCTGTCGGACCACGCCCCAATGCTACCCAGGAAGACCAGCAGGGAGACGATGATGCCCACCACTATGAGGAGGATGGAGGTGTGAGACAGGCCCTGGGACATGTGGGTGAAAGACTCCACTTCAGTGTAGGTGGGACATTAACACATATAAACACATGCCATATAATCACAGGTTAGTCAAATAACTGTAGTTTTCTCAATACAACCTTTAAACCTTTTTAAAGGTGCACTCTAGAGCAATTGGAGTCAGTCAGGCACATATGAGTCAGCGGTCTAAATACCAGAGCACCTGCCCAAATGTGTTCTATGAAAGTGCCCCTGGAGTGATCAGGACAGGTAATGGTGTATATTTGAGGACATTGTGCATGTAAGAGGGGAATGTATGACTTACCCAGAATAGAGTGTTTAGGAAGATAAAGATGAACTTAATGCAGGAGAAAATCATTCTTCAGAAATATTTTGTTCCAAACTGAAAAGTATACAGACATTTTGAAGTCAACATTCAATATTTCTCATTTCATAGTCACTTCTCTACTTTTGCATTACTTCTACAACTTTGCCTCTACCTACTTACCATTTGTTTTGTACTAATAGGCTAAAGAAAATATCAGTTAGGGTAGGTACACTGGAACATTTTGTATTTCATTGAGAGTTTTGACATATATGCATGCCAGTATAGATATATAACACACGAAAACCACGAGACTCACCTGAAATGTGTGCAAACACCTGGAATTCTTTAATAGGAGGAACAATTAACATGACATTTCTGTAGCTTCAAATGTCTATATTACTTGTCAGAGAGAGAGAGAGAGAGAGAGAGAGAGAGAGAGAGAGAGAGAGAGAGAGAATATGCAAAATAAGTTATTTGGATAAAGCAAGCAGACTGCATCAGCTAGGCCTATCCTTGGAATGATTCGGTTGACATAATCACTACAATGAACTGTAAAACAAACTGGATATGATGGGTGTAATTTCGTGACACTGTTACATGTCAGAGAGAGCGCTGAGTCTCGAGACGTTGATCTAATTGAATTAAATAGAAACAGAAATAAAAGAGAACTAGGAGGGTATTCACGATTGTTCTCCTCTGTCTCGTTTTATTTCGGACTGTTATTTCTGACGGATTGTTTTTGTCAACAGTCCGTGATGTCCTATCGAAACAAATTGTTTAGGCTGGGTAAAGTTGCCCCTAGACGTTGATCTTGGGCCAGTTTCGCATTTCCCCTACTAATGGTTAATGTTAGGATTGGTAAAGGGGAAGCTGTTGATCCTACAGCAACGATGTAGCCTATTGAGCGATGCAAAGAGCTTTTAAACAGTTTCACCAGGCACCAAGTCGGACTCAGAACTGCAGAAAATAGCAGTAAGAGATACGGTGCGTCATTGTTGCTACTTAGGTCACAGTTGTTGCGCGTCATATTCCCCACATATTCACTTGGAAATTCCATCCTTTGTCCATTTGGTACAGGGTGGAATTCGGGATCAGAGGCCCTGCCACCGCTGTTGCCGGAGCCTCGGTTATTTTTCCATCTCTGGCCTATGGCGTATTGGTGATCATGCTCTTTTAAGAGGTTTGTTAAAGCTATGCATTGTATAACAATAATCCCCCTTGTTCCACAATAGCATATTCGTTTACCAATTCCAAACATGTTTTCAAAGTATTCTTTTGGGAAATTCAGGAATTTGTTTGGTAGTGGTATTGGGTTATGTGAGATTTTAAATGAGAGCACCACCTGAAGCCTTATTAGTAGTTTAGTAAAGGCCTATCACTTTTTAGTTCAGCCCTCAGAGGCAGGTGCAGCTCAACTATTTTCCTACCAAGCAGTCATATCATCAAACAATGGAGGAAGATTGGAGCTGGAAAGAGGCAAGTCAAGTCACATACACCTGTAGGGCATGATATATCACAAAGCTATGTTATAAGGTTACATTCACATTATGTTTTCTACATCTTTGTACATAATATCTCAATACCTTATTCTGGGATGGGTCTTACATTTACCTCTATCACCCCTCCCCCTCAGCTATATTGATATATCAATGAGTGTTGTATGTTTGGGTATGTTTACCAGTGGGGGAAAAGTACCCAATTGTCATACTTGAGTTAAAGTAAAGATACCTTAATAGAAAATGACTCAAGTAAAAGTCACCCAATAAAATACTACTTGAGTAAAAGTATTTGGTTTTAAATATACTTAAGTATCAAAAGTAAATGTAATAGCTAAAGTATTCTTAAGTATCAAAAGTAAAAGTATAAATTGTTTCAAAATCCTTATATTAAGCAAACCAGATGGCACCATAGTTTTATTTTTTATTTTTATTTGTTTTACTGATAGCCAGGGTCACACTCCAACACTCAGACATAATTTACAAACAAAGCATGTGTTTAGCGAGTCCACCAGGTCAGAGGCAGTAGGGATGACCAGGGATGTTCTCTTGATAAGTGTGTGAATTAGACAATTTTCCTGTCCCGCTAAGCATTCAAAAAGTACTTTTGGGTGTCAGGGAAAATGTATGGAGTAAAAAGTACATTATTTTCTTTAGGAATGTAGTGAAGTAAAAGTAAAAGTTGTCAAAAATATAAATAGTAAAGTACAGCTACCCCAAAAAAACGACTTAAGTAGTACTTTCAAGTATTTTTACTTAAGTACTTTACACCACTGATGTTTACTTTGCTAGTGACATTTATTGGAGTGTTTTGCTCTCTCAGGAGGCCCAGAAGAAGGTGTCAAGGTTCCTAGTGAAGCTGAAGCTGAAGAGTCATTCTAGGAGCTCTGATGACAGGTCCCGTTTGGCTTCAGAGCGAGCTAACGCTGAAGTCCGCCAGTGGGCAGTCATGCAGCCTTCGGCAGAGGGCAAAGCTCACCACAGCTCGCAGGGAACTATCCATAATAACTCACCGCAGCGCTCCCCACCCACCGGCACTAATAAGAGTTGCAGAGGGGCAGAGGGATCTACGTCCCCAGAAAACACTGACAGCGGCAGGAAGAAGATCAGGTTCCCACTCCTCTTCACCAAGACAGCCGTGGCTGTGACCACCACCAACCCCCTTGTCACTCAGAATGACCGGCCCAGCGTGAAGCTTTCTGCCAAGACAGAGAAGGCACGTAAGATGGTGAGGGGGGCCAGTATCCCAGAGGAGATTGGTGTTGGAGCTAAGATCATGCAGAAGACCTTACCGGCCATATCCAAGTTCAGCTGGTCACGGCCCAGTCCAAGTGAAGGAGATGACAAAGTCCAGGGCAAAGTCAAAGACTTCCGCAAGACCAAACTAGGTAAACAGGAAGAAGATAACATCCCGCCAATAGCCAAAGAACCCAGGAGGAAAGGGTCCTTCCATGGAGCAGAGCAAGGCAGAGGCAGGGACTACAGCAGGAGGAGGGCGCCCCTCTCCTACGACATCCAGCACAGACTCAACCAAGCCATGACAGATTCAGACAGACTCAAACCTAGAGAGGTCACCAAGAGAAGCAGAACCATCCAATGTGAGAATCTCCAGCAAAGGCCCAACCGACAGATGCCAGAGTTGGAGCGATTCAAACCCAGGGATATCACCAAGAGGAGGGGCATCATTCACTGTGATGAGCTGCACCAAAGGCCCAACCAGCCAATGCCAGAGCCAGATAAAGCCTCCCTGGTTAAACTCCCAGCGATTCCACGGCGGAGGGGCTCCATCTCATATGAGAAGTACCAGAAGCTGAACCAGAAGATGCCAGTCAGCACCATCAACACATCATCACTGTCAGTACCTACCCTCTGCTCCGTACTCACCATTCATACCTCATACCTATTATATTTTCTATTCCCCACAACTGTCACTGTTATTCCCGAACACCACTATCTGCTTGTGCCTGTTTGCTTGTAGGGGAATTATTCGTATTGAAGACCTGGCAACTATGGTGCCTGACGAACCCCTGATCGATGCCCAGTCTGATGGTAAGTAGCATGCATACTGTTAGCCTGTCTTATATTGTCAACTAATACTACAAATACTACCTACGAATACAAAATATTTTTTTTTATTAATGATGATCTTCTACATGTATTTTAAAGTGATGTTCCTATGTTATGTGCAACAATCATCTATTGTATTTTCTACCCCATGTAGCCTTCAAAGAAGTCTTTGAGCAGTTTGCGAAGAACAGTGATGGCTATATCAATGAGGAGGGCCTGGCATCCACGCTGGACAGAGTGGGGATCAGTATCAGTCCAGAGGAGGTGAAGAAAGCCCTGCAGAAGGCTGACTACGACAGTATGTTTCTGCCTCAGTATCTGGAATTACACCCAAATATAATAATGTGCTTTCCTTATAAACATGTTAGAACAGAATACATAAAAATCGTTTGTGTCCCAAATGGCCCCTTGTTCCCTATATAGTGCACAACTTTTGTACCCATATAGGGCTCTGGTCAAAAGTAGTGCACTATAGGGAGCCATTTGAGGTGCAACCATACATATTCCCTTAGTTGACATGAGTTGACAGGCTGGCTGACTGGCTGTTTTTGTTTCTTGGCTTCAGAGGATGGCGAGGTGGGGTTAGAAGATTTCCTGCATGTGATGGAGGACAGCCAGCACTTCTCCAAGTGTGTGAAAGGTGAAGATCCCCGACTAAGATTTTGCCTTCACTAAACATATCTGGATTCAAATATAAATATGAACATATGACTCACAGAGCTGCCATAGCGTTTGTGAGACTGTATTAAGATGGTACTTACTTTCCGTTCTCTCACCCTCACACTCCCTCTCTTTACCTCTCTCTCACTCCATTCTTTCCCTCTTTCTCTCTGAGCTGAAGGAGCGGACCCATCCCAGTCTGTTAAGGTGTGTGAGACAGTGTTTTACAAGGCCCTGACCAAGATGCTGGCTGCTGGTATCCTGTCCAGTGGTACTACAAGAGAAATAGTACAGTAAGCCATTCGAAGTCATTCTACTTTCTTTTCGCATATGAATATCCGACCAACATCATGTGAAGTGTACATGAGTGTGTCACGATCGTCTAATGAGGGAGACCAAGGCGCAGCGTTGCGAGCGAACATATTTACTTTAATAGTTAAAGCACAACACTCAAAATACAAAACAATAAACAACGAATGCGTGACGTCTATGGTACAACACGAAACCACACGAACAAAATCCCACAACCCGAAAGAAAAACATACAGATTAAATATGGCTCCCAATCAGAGACAACCAGCCGACAGCTGACACTCGTTGCCCCTGATTGGGAGTCACACCGGCAAACATAGAAAATAGACAACCTAGAACACCCACCAAAAAAACAGAAAACATAAAATGAACACACCCTGGCTCAACATAATGAGTCCCCGAGCCAGGGTGTGACAGTACCCCCCCCTAAAGGCGCGGACTGCGACCGCGCCTAAATACGAGCAAAAACAGGGGGGGGCTGGGTGGGCATTCCTCCTCGGCGGCGGCTCCGGCTCCGGGCTTGATCCCCACTTCCTCTCCAACCCCCCAAAGTACCCCTGGTCCTGTCTAGCCCCGCTGGCCGGAGCCGGACTGACGACACGCGCCCCTGGCTTGGTGCGTGGAACAGGAACGGACCGGACCGGGCTGACGATACACACCCCTGGCTTGGTGCGTGGAGCAGGAATGGACCGGAATGGGCTGGCGACGCGCACCACAGACTTGGTGCGGAGAGCAGGAACGAGCCGGACAGGGCTGACGAAACGCACCACAGACTTGGTGCGAGTAGCAGGAACGGGTTGGACCAGGCTGGCGACTCGCACCCCTGGCCTGGTGCGAGTGGCAGGAACAGGCTGGACCAGGCTGGCGACTCGCACCCCTGGTTTGGTGCGAGTGGCAGGAACAGGCCGGGTCGGGCTGGCGACGCACACCGTAGGCTTTGTGCGTGGAGCAGGGACAGGCCGGGCTGGGCTGGCGACGCACCCCGTAGGCTTTGTGCGTGGAGCAGGGACAGGCCGGGCTGGGCTGGCGACGCACACCGTAGGCTTTGTGCGTGGAGCAGGAACAGGCCGGGCTGGGCTGGCGACGCACACCGTAGGCTTTGTGCGTGGAGCAGGAACAGGCCGGGCTGGGCTGGCGACGCACACCGTAGGCTTTATGCGAGAAGCTTGGATGGGCCGAACTGGGCTGGCGACGCGCACCACAGACTCGGTGCGGAGCGCAGGAACGGGCCGGGCTGGGCTGTCGACGCACACCGTAGGTTTGGTGCGGGGAGCAGGAATAGACCGGACCGTACTGGGGACACACACCACTGGCTCTACACCGGGATCTGGAACGGGCCGGACCGGACTGGCAACACACGCCAGTACCTCTCGCCGTGCCTCTACGCCTTCCATCCCCTCTTCTACCAGTGGCCCCCGTAACCTGGCGGCCTCCTCTGCAACCCCGCTGGACCGCTCCATAGCGGCCTCCTGCTGCCCCGACGTCGTGAGCCCCCCCCTAAAAATTTTCTGGGGGTCTCTCCTCCCCGTGGACCAGGCCTCCAACATTCTCGCCCACCTCTCGCTCCTCTGTCTCCAACCCTCTTCACTCAGCTCCTCAATGGGCTTGACCCAGTCGAAGCTGCCACGGAGATCTATTAGCGATGGCTCCTGGACACGCTGCTTGGTCTGGTCTTGGTGGGATTTTCTGTCACGATCGTCTAATGAGGGAGACCAAGGCGCAGCGTTGCGAGCGAACATATTTACTTTAATAGTTAAAGCACAACACTCAAAATACAAAACAATAAACAACGAATGCGTGACGTCTATGGTACAACACGAAACCACACGAACAAAATCCCACAACCCGAAAGAAAAACATACAGATTAAATATGGCTCCCAATCAGAGACAACCAGCCGACAGCTGACACTCGTTGCCCCTGATTGGGAGTCACACCGGCAAACATAGAAAATAGACAACCTAGAACACCCACCAAAGAAACAGAAAACATAGAATGAACACACCCTGGCTCAACATAATGAGTCCCCGAGCCAGGGTGTGACAGTGTGTACTAACTGTATGTCATCAAAGATTATGTAAGGTTATCAAGATAATTTTCATGGAAAAACAGCATCTTAAGAATTTTCAGTAAAAGTTATCTGTTTAAACAGAATAATACATTCTTGTGGTCAGCTGTGTCAGCCATATTTGACTGTCCCCTACCTCTGACCAGGTACTACCATAAAAAGACTCTGAGGCTGATCCGGCTGGCCGTACGACCAGATGGGGATGTTCTCACCTACTACACCAAGGGAGCTCATCTGCTAGGGCTGAAGAGCAAGCAGCTCCTCAAGTACATCCAGCCAGTGGGTGAGCTAACATATGATAACACCCAGCACATACAGTACTCCTTTCTCCCTCCTCCCTATATTCATATTGAACTGCTTTAGCTTTCATACTCTCCTAGTCAAATCTACTGTATATTGATTGGCAGAGGAGTGATGAGGGACTGTTGTTGTTTTGATGTGCAGAGACAATTGCCCAGAGCCAGAAGGAGAAGGACAGCCCGTACCTGAGGCGTCCCAGCCTGAACGTGACCTACACCTCCTGGGACCCCCGACGCATGTCCCTGAACCCTGCACAGAGGGTCAAAATGGGCCGCATGAAGTCTGTCAAGACCTGGAAGACCGTTGAGATCGAGGATCGCATCAGACAAGTAATTTTCGAAAACATTTTCACATATTGAATTATGTGAGAAATATAGAAAGGCAGCGAAAATATGTTGCTAATCTTCTTGTATTTGTACCAGCTGTCAATCAAGCACCCTGGGATGGAAAAAATGGAGATGATCACACCTGTGAAGATGAAGGTGAACATGTCCATGAAGGAGAGGGACCACCTCACTTACAATGAGATCAACCAGATCACACAGAAGGTAAGACGGGATGTGAACTGAATGTATGACGATATTGATGCAGTCAGTCTCACATTTAAGTTATCTCTGTCTCTCTGTCTCTCTCTCTCTGTCTCTCTCTGTCTGTCCAGTCTAAATCAGGTCTGAAGGGGTACCTGAAGGACCTGACCCAGCTGAAGCGCAGGAACATGTGGAACTCTTGGGGCTCCCTTCAGTGTTACTGTGTCCTCCACAGCCGGAAGGACTTCCCCAAAACCTTCACCACCTACTCCTGGTCCTGGAGCGGCTGTTGCAACATGATGGAGACTGGAGACCTGGGCGCTCCCTGTAGGTCCACCCTACGCCCCCGTATAGCCAACCACTGGAACCCATCGTCAGGAAGCAGCACACCTCGTCCAATCATGGCGGCCAAAAAGAGAAGACCCCGGCGGCGACCCCCGCTGACAGGAAGAGCAGTACCCTGTAGAAAAGAGGAATAACACCAATAGCAATCATAACAATATTGATATGATCAATTACTCTAACCACAAAGATCCCACGCCCCACTTCCTCTGACCACAGTATCCACTCCCCCACCCCACCCCTCCTGATCCCAGTCCCTATGATGACTTCGACCTGAGCAGCTATAGCTATGAGTGCAACAACCCCCCACGCTATGTGTACAAACAGGACCGGCCCCCTAGCTGATCTGTTGCCCTGGCCCTAACTGACATTAGCCCCACCCTGAGGCCCATGAGAGAGGGAGGAATGGAGGAGAGGACATGCAGTGTCTCCCTGCTCAGCAGAAATAAACCCATCATCTCTGAATAAATAGGAGAATGAGTCAAACAAGTGTCACTGGTTTGTTTTTCGGTCTGCTAAACATGGGAAAACTGCACCATGCAAAGGTGAGGAGGAGGAGGGATAGATAGGGAGGGATCTGGGGTCAATGTGCATGAAACCATGAAGGTAACTGAAAGAGTGATATGGACAGGGGGAAGTGGCTGTGCTTTAGGTGTCCAATGTGAATAGCAAGATAATGGGTTAAGAAAATATGGTTCAGAGCTAAAAATAGATAAATATTGCCTGGATGTTGTGTCCAAACAGTCATTTCCAATAACTCCCACGTCAACAGCCACTTCTCCACTCCAGACATCACACATTAACATCAGGCTATGCCTAAATCTAAGGGTCCTACAAGGCCAAGGCATTGAGCCTAGGAGGAGAGCCAGAACTACTTATCCCCTTGGCCTGCTCCAACTGGCTGAGGTACAGTATAGTCTGCTGATTAAGTCCCTGACTGGTCCAGGTCCTGATAGGGTTGAGTACTCTGATATCAGGCCCAGTTGAGGAAGGGGTCAGTGCTGGTCGGATCCATTCATTATGAACAGTCTCAGTCTAATGTTAACCAGATATGCCTGAGACACACACAGAGACACAGTGTACGTTAGCCCTCCACCCGGCTCCCATTAAGAAGATGATGGGTAATAAAATAAACCACAGTGAAACAGGGAGCTCTGTTGTTAAAGCTGTTGTGCGTGCATGTGTCTGTACATTTGGCGATATTACAAATGAGCAGTGACACTGTTTACTCAAACTAAGCATACTTGGCCTGATGGCCCCAGTCATCCTGTAAACCAGATGCTTTGGCTTCAGCAGTTTCATTTTCCTCTCTTCTGTTTACTGTATGCTGAGACCAGATCAGCACTATTATGGCAAATACAACAGTTTGGGCTCAATATTTCTCAACTAATTGGATAGTAGGACATTAGTCCTGCCTGGGAATTTCACCATCTTTTTCTCAAAATAAATCAATAATTGTTTGGAAATCTAAAACTAGGCAAGGCTGGCCTGTGTCTTTCTCTGGATGTCATGGGGAACGAGAGAGGGCCCCCTGGTGCCTTTGACTGGTTCCTAAAGGATTATTGTTGTTTGACTGAGACAGCCTAAAATGGTTTACCACAAGGTGGTGCCAGTGTATCAGCCCATATTGTCTGGTTCATTCACATCACTTCCTCTGATAAGCTCATTGACTTGATAATGACTTTCATTTTTCTCTGTCTTGTTATAAAGAAGATATACATTTTAGGTCTAATGAATCTACCCTTTAGTATAGTAGTTTATTACTGTTGATATGAAGTAATAATATACTGTAGTAGTACTCAAAACTCTTTAAAATGTTACGCTTCATCAAACTCCTGTTGACAGATCTGTCAATATCTAACATCCCTTGTTTGTAACATGATCTTAATGTTGTTAATGATGTTCACACCAGGCTATTGACTTCTGAAACCACTTCCTTATCCTCACCAGATGTTATTTCCACAGAGGAAACTTATATTGATGTGTTGTTCACTAATCAGAGGTGAAGTCCAAGCAACATCAGCCTTGTGTCGGGCTTCCACCTATTCATCTGTTCTTTCTCAGCTTTCATTATTGCACTCTGTATCTGAGAATGCAGGAAGGTTTCAGATCTTTAGTATTATTCGGTTTCTCTAATTTTCAGTTCTCAGTTCTCTCTCTGTACCTATTTAGTTAACTCATTTTCTTTTTGTGGGTGTTCCTTGACTTAGTAAATGGAGACAACATATATCACGTACACATTTCCAAAAATGTGAAAATACCAGATTCTTACCCTCAGCTGCGTATCTGGCATCTCTCTTTAGAGATGTTCCTTTCAAAGTGACTGAAAGCAGCACCCGCTGCATGTTTATCTCCAGCCACATCTAGATGATGTTTAGACTGAGGAGACACTCAGCCCCCCCAGGAGAGATATAAAGGCCATTTAGACTTATCACTGGAACTGTACATTTAGATAGCGTGAACGTTAAGAACCTGCATGCCAGGTGGGTGAGGACAGACATAACAAATGTAAACCATTTAAAAGTAATTAGATCAATTGGTGTCATTGGTGCTGTAAAGTTTATATTGTCTGTATGGATGTGGCTCCTCCCATGAATTACCCAGGAGCCTCTCTGTCCTGTGTCGTTAGAGGCTCCCGCTGATGAATGAAGCATTATCACCCTCTGTTCTCATAACGAGCTGCTTACAGCATGACTTGCCAAATGTTTATCCAACTCTGTACTGTATGCTATCCATCTATCAACACTGCACTGATTCAAACTCCTGTGTAGGCTTTTGTTAGGGAGCCCAATTTTGTTAGGGAGTACAAATAGTGTTTTTTGTGTGGATTCTGTCCTGCATAATAGGGCCTATATGAGTGGTCCTGTGTAGTAGCAAAAAAAAGCGTATAAATCGGATGCCAAATTAGACGTGTGGATGTGTGCACGGTCTACTCTGTGTGTGTCTGTGTGCGTTTGGCCTCACACTGAGTGTGTTGTAGCTGTGTTGTGGTTGGAGGAGGTAAAAAGTTTAGACAAGATGTTATTTTATGGATTTATCAAAGAGCCCATATTACCTAGTCACACTCTCGAATCTGCCTGCAACCTGGACTCAGGAGTAGACGTAACATAGTAAACTAAAATCCAGACACCGAAATTAATATGATATGTTACGTTTGGTATGTTATGTATTAATTTGTGGATGTCCATCATCCATTTCGTATGATATGTTACAAATCACAATTCATATTATATGTTACAAATTGCAATTCGTACAATATGTTCAGAATATGCAATACGTATGATATGTTACGAATTCCAATTTATTGTGGCTAATGTTAGCTAGGTGGCTAGGTGGCTTACGCTAACGTTAGCTAGGTTAGGGCTTAGGGTTAAGGTTAGGAGTTAGGTTAAAGGTTAGGGGAAGGGTTAGCTAACATGCTACGTAGTTGCAAAGTAGCTATAAACTAGTAAGTAGTTGCAAAGTTGCTAATTAGCTAAAATGCTAATGTTGTCCGTGATGAGATTCAAACACGTAACCTTTGGGTTGCTAGACATTAGCGTTATACGCCAACACATCCACCCCGACCAACCACCCTCCTTTCATTTTTGCCTTAAGCAACCTTCTGTCTTATGTAGCCACACCAAATGTAACAAATCATACTAATTTTAGTGTCACAGATTTTCCTTTACTATGTTACATCTAGTGTATTAGACCAGCCTGGGAATATTTACTGTCCTTCTAGTAATGCATCTCAGCTTCATTCTCAAATTGGCTTGTGAAATAAAACGACAGACTGCCTCATCTATGAGGACTGAGGACACAGTGTTGCATAATGCCATTCACATTAATCTTGTAAGTCTTAAGTCTAAGTCCTAGTGGATCCCACTAGAAGGGATTCTAGGGATTCCTCCCTGCCTGTACACAGGGTCTGTTTTTACTATAGTGCTGTCATTCTAGTAGAAATGTGATGGTTAACAGAGTAGAGTTTAGCATGCACCTCCTAGCAGCGCATCTTGAAACATGCAGACCATCCATAGTCTTTGCTTTATTTCAGTTACTGTACCAATGGGTTGTTGCAATATGACATGTATTGCAAGTGGTGTAATTCCAATTTTGTCTTGGGTTGTCAAAGTGTAATCTAGCAAGAATGTACTTATATCACAACATCGTAGCTAAACAGCACCTCCTCACAATGTCCCCTCTCTCTCTCTATCAAATGTGTTTGCTTTGGTAATTCTTATCCCAGATTCTACAGAAACCCAAACAGCCCATCTCATCATAGACCTTGAACATGGCAATCTTTCTGTGTGGTTAATGATGTGGAATTTGGGAGGGCAGGAGCAGGCAGGGGAAGAGAGGGGATCAGAGTGATATTGAGTGAATGATCTACTACAGTATCACTGCATAATGGTATTTGAAATCAGGGCAGTGAAACACAAATGCTCTGTGTGTGAGAGGGATGCAGAAGCATTAAGGAAGGTATTAAGCAACTATCAGTAAAGGTATCAACAGTTCTGGGAACAGTTTCAATAACTATGCTAGACAACCATCTGTTGTATTTGTTGTTGCCAGTGCAGTACACAAGACTGCAATACAAGACTTACTGTCGTCAGGTTGACATATTGTAGTGTAGTTTACTGGCTTACTGTGCTGCATGAGAGAACTGACTAGACCTAGATCTACATAGGTCATATTACTATTACCAGGGATGCTCATAGTAATACTGTCTGCATAGTGAGGCTTCTTCTCTACTGAGCCATGAGGAAAGGGAACGCACCCAGAGAGCTGCTGGTTGCTTTAGTAGCAGCCGTTTGTTCTAGCGCCTGTGTTACCATGGACACGACTCAATGTGGAGAGATTTAAAGTGGCTGTCCCTCTGGGGTTTATATTTTGTTATAGGGGCGAGGCTGTTGTGTTCAATGCTCTCACCTACCGGTGTGAAATTATACATACAGTACCAGTCAAAAGTTTGGACACACCTACTCATTCAAGGGTTTTTCTTTATTTTTACTATTATTCTACATTGTAGATGTCACGCCCTGGCTCTGGGACTCTGTTATGTTGAGCCAGGGTGTGTTGTTTCTATGTGTTTTGGGTGCTAGGGTTATTATCTAGTTCATTTGTTTCCATGTTGGCCGGTGTGGTTCTCAATCAGAGGCAACGTGTATCAGCTGTTGCTTGTTGTCTCTGATTGGGTACCATACTTAGGCAGCCTGTTTTCCACAGTGTGTTGTGGGATCTTGTTCCGTTTGGTTTGTATTGTAACCGTAGGACTTCACGTTTCGTATCGTTTGTTGTTTTGTTTTGTGTGGTGAAAATAAAAGTATGTTCGCATTCCACGCTGCGCCTTGGTCCTCTGTGTATGACGATCGTGACAGTAGAATAATAGTAAAGACATCAAAACTATGAAATAACACATATAGAATCATGTAGTAACCAAAAAAGTGTTAAACAAATCAAAATATATTTGAGATTTGAGATTCTTCAAAGTAGACACCCTTTGCCTTGATGACAGCTTTGCACACTCTTGGCATTCTCTCAACCAGCTTCATGAGGAATGCTTTTCCAACAGTCTTGAAGGAGTTCCCACATATGCTCAGCACTTGTTGCCTGCTTTTCCTTCACTCTGCAGTCCGACTCATCCCAAACCATCTCAATTGGGTTGAGGTCAGGTGATTGTGGAGGCCACGTCATCTGATGCAGCACTCCATCACTCTCCTTCTTGGTCAAATAGCCCTTACACAGCCTGGAGGTGTGTTTTGGGTCATTGTTCTGTTGAAAAACAAATGATAGTCCCACTAAGCGCAAACCAGATGGGATGGCGTATCGCTGCAGAATGCTGTGGTAGCCATGCTGGTTAAGTGTGCCTTGAATTCTAAATAAATCACTGACAGTGTCACCAGCAAAGCACCCCCACACCATCTCCTCCATGCTTCACGGTGGGAACCACACATGCGGAGATCATCCATTCACCTACTCTGCGTCTCACAAAGACACGGCGGTTGGAACCTAAAATCTCAAATTTGGACTCATCAGACCAAAGGACAGATTTCCACTGGTCTAATATCCATTGCTCGTGTTTCTTGGCCCAAGCAAGTCTCTTCTTCTTATTGGTGTCCTTTAGTAGTGGTTTCTTTGCAGCAATTCGACCATGAAGGCCTGATTCACGCAGCCTCCTCTGAACAGTTGATGTTGAGATGTGTCTGTTACTTGAACTCTGTGAAGCATTTATTTGGGCTGCAATCTGAGGTGCAGTTAAAGCTAATGAACTTATCCTCTGCAGCAGAGCTAACTCTGGGTCTTCCATTCCTGTGGCGGTCCTCATGAGAGCCAGTTTCATCATAGCGCTCGATGGGTTTTGTGACTGCACTTGAAGAAACCTTCAAAGTTCTTGACATTTTCCGGCTTGACTGACCTTCATGTCCTAAAATAATGATGGACTGTTGTTTGTCTTTGTTTTTTTTAGCTGTTCTTGCCATAATATGGACTTGGTCTTTTACCAAATAGGGCTATCTTCTGTATACACCATACCTTGTCACAACACAACTGATTGGCTAACACATTAAGAAGGAAAGAAATTCCACAATTTAACTTTTAATAAGGCACACCTGTCAATTGAAATGCATTCCAGGTGACTACCTCATGAAGCTGGTTGAGAGAATGCCAAGAGTGTGCAAAGCTGTCATCAAGGCAAAGGGTGGCAACTTTGAAGAATCTCAAATATAAAATATATTTTGATTTAACACGTTTTTGGTTACTACATGATTCCATATGTGTTATTTCATAGTTTTGATGTCTTCACTATTATTCTACAATGTAGAATAATAGTAAAAATAAAGAAAAACCCTGGAATGAGTAGGTGTGTCCAAACTTTTGACTGGTACTGTACGTAACAGAGATGTCACACACATCCAAATTTCAGTCACTACACTGATAAGTGAGCACTCAAACAGTAAGACAGGTGAATGTGAGTAAATCAAACACTTGACAAAGCGACCTTTAGCTGTGTGTGTGTATGTGTGTGGATAATCTCTCTCTTTCTGTAGGTGTGTGTTTCTATTGGCTGTGTGAGAAGGGGACAGAGATACACAGACACACTGATAGGGACAAAGTGAAAGGGAAGAAGAGATAGAGAGAGGGGTTTGAGGGAGGAGACTAACTAAGACTAAACTATGAGTTGGCTGTGAGTATGAAAGAGCAGCAGTGAGAGAGAGAGGGAGAGGAAGCTTGATAAGCGGCTTGGGAAATGACTGTTGATGTTTGTGTGTTGTATGCAGAGACATTGTGGTGCCGGACATGAGCAGTGACAGCAGCTCCAAGAAGCGTTATGTATCAACCCTCAGGATGTACATCGGACCCACCAACACTTCCCCTGGGCAGGGAAAAAACGTCTTGGCAGCCAGGACCACTTCTGCTACTGTCACTAGGACTGGGATAGACACAGTCTCTGGTACAGGTAAGAGACAGCCATAGTGTGTGTGTGTTCAGTCTGTGTGCATGTTCAGTGTGTGTGCGTGTTCAGTGTGTGTGCGTGTTCAGTGTGTGTGTGTGTGTGTGTTCAGTGTTAATGCGTGCGTGCGTGCGTGCGTGTGTGTAATGTATGTGGTGGTGGTGGGGGTGGGGGGGGGGTCTAGGAGTGTAACTATTGGCATTACTGTCTAGTTGTTCGGGTCAACATTGTAATAAACAAGTTAGAACAGACGTTTATCTCAGAGATTGCACAGCTGAATGAACCCTAACCACACACCATGACAAAGCATTCACTTTCATTTTCAGACAGCTTGTTTTACATGACAATGATTTTTATTAGTTTTGTTTCTGCTTACCAGGTTGATATTGCAGATGTTAACATCTTCTATTGTGTTTGGACTCTGTACTTCTTGAGTACTGGCTTTTGTTTTGTCGTTGTTTATAGTTACAGTGCAGAACTTCCACTGCTATCCACCTAACAAAATGTTTGAACATGTATGTATTGAGATGTATTATGTGTACTTCCTTATACGTGCACCATCAAAGCGCATAGCATGTACAGTATTTAATGTATTTTCTGATTTTCCTAATTAGCATTGGCTTCATGCCCATTACCTGAGAAGTGAAGGGTGCAGGAATCTACATGCTCAGTTGTTTGTGAGTGCATTTAAAGGCCATGCTGTTAACGGTTCTCGTTTTGAACAACCTGAGGGAGGGGTTTGGAGAAAAAACATGAGTCCCCCCGCCCTCAGCCTCCTTTATACATGTTTTGTGATTGTGTTTCTCTCAGAGTGTAGTATCCTAAAAACCTGTGATGGTGTATGACATTACTGTGACAGTTCCATCCACACTTGAAAGTAAAAGAGGCGTATAAGCAGAGTGCAAATTATATCGTTACATTCGGGGGGCTCAATTATTTATTACATTCATTGATGATGTGATAATCACAGCTAAGTCAGTTCTAGAAGGCAGATGGATTTTGGAGGATCTGGAAGAGCTCACCAAATGGGCCAGAATGGAGTTCAAGCCTGAAAAAGGGAAGTGTCCAGAAACGGTACCAATTCAAGATTGGAGAGGAGACCATCCCCACCGTCAGGATGGGTATGGTCCTGGGGAAGTGGTAAAGTTCTCTGGTCTAGAGGCACCAAGGTGGTCCACCTCGAGCCTGGGGAAGTGGTACAGGGCTGAGCTCAATGACAAAGAGAGTGTGAAGGAGATGCTCTTGCAAGCCGACACGTGGATGACATCTCTGAAGAAGAGCGGCCTACCAGGCAAGTTTAAGGCATGTGGCTACCAACACAGGGTACTTCCCAGACTCCTCTGGCCACTGCTTGTCTATGAGTTACCTCTTTTAACAGTGGATGCACTAGATAGGAAAATTAACAACTTCCTCAGGAGATGGCTGGCGGTCCCAAGAAACTTCTCCTCCATCTTCCTGTACAGCACAGACAGCAAGCTGCAGCTGCCATTTTTGGTAGAGGAGTACAAGGCAACAAAAGCACGTCAGGCTATGATGCTGCGGGACAGCAAGGATGAGAGGGTTCGCCAGGCAGAGATTGAGGTCAAAACAGGTCGCAAGTGGTCAGCTAGCAGAGCGCTCACGGAGGCGGAGGAACGGCTGCAACACGCTGACATCGTTGGGTCGGTAAACCAAGGCAGGCTGGGTCTGGGATGCACAACCAGGCCAAGCTGGAAGAAAGCAGGTCCAGAGGAGCTTCGTGGCATGGTGCAGAGGGAGGTCCAAAAGGCTAAGGAAGAAAGCAGGTCCAGAGGAGCTTCGTGGCATGGTGCAGAGGGCGGTCCGAAAGGCTAAGGAAGAAAGCAGGTATGTCAGAGCTGTAGCCAGGAAAGAAACAGGGCAGCTGGACATGCGTGCGAGAGAGGGCACTCACCTGGCAAGACATCTGGAATATGGAAGGGCAGCGGATTACGTTTCTGCTTCTCTCTGTGTATGATGTGTTGCCCACACCAACAAACCTCCACACATGGGGGTTGGCAGAGAGCCCCACCTGCACACTATGTGGATGACCAGCCAACCTGGAGCACATTTCCTCTTGACAAGCAGGTCTGACCGATAAAAAATTCAGGTGGCGACCAAATACCTACTCAGGACTGGTCACGGGACTGGAGCAAGCAAGGAGAAAGCCGAAACAACTCACTCAGGGCACCTGTTTCATCCACTTCCTGTTTCAGGAGAGAGCGCAGCAAAGGGAACAAGGACCAAAGGGATCCTTGTCACAGCAGGTGACTGGGAGATGTGGGCCAACTTCAAGAAGCAGCTCCAATTCCCAGAGATGATAGCCAGCACAAGCCTCAGACCAGATATTGTTCTCTGGTCTACAGGCACCAAGCATGTGGTCCTCATCGAGCTCACAGTGCCCTGGGAGGAGAGGATAGAGGAGGCACATGAGCGGAAGCTTGAGAAATACCAGTTCCTCATCATTGAGTCAGCAGAATGGATGGAGAGTCTGGAATCTACCAGTTGAGGTCGGCTGCAGGGGCTTCGCAGGCCAATCACTCTGGAGAGCCCTGGGGCTGCTCAGCATGGAAGGAGTGGCAAGGAAGAAGCTAGTGGCTGACGTCAGCAAGCAGGCAGAAGTGGAATCCCGTTGGATCTGGCTGAAGATTAATACCAGGGATCAATGTTAAGATGGAAATCAAGATGAAAGTTAGGTTGTTGTCAATCAATATGTATTGTTGCATAACACATGGCAATGCACAGAACGGATTTACAGTTCAGATACTGTGAGATGTTTTAGTGCCGAGATGTTGGCTGTGTGCTACTGCTGTCTTTATACTAATTTGGTGGTCTGTTGGAGAAACACAGAGGAAGTGTTTCAGTGTTTCGGTTGCAGTTGTTTTTGTTCAGGCTTATTTTCCCAATATACTGTACATGTGTGGGTTTGGGCTATTTGTGTCTGTGTTGTAGACAATGTAGTAGGTGTGAAGGCATGCTGGAGTCTTTCCTGTAACAGGCAGAGCTGATAAATACACTTCTAGATGAGAGATGTGGTTAGCACATTAGAGCAGAGGAAGAACAGAAACACAAAAGCAGTGATGAGGAAACGTTGTCAGTAATGCAAGATGACAGGCCTGGCTGAACACCCCGCTGTTAGTGCCGGCAAGCTGACCAAAAGTATTTTAGCAGCTGTTTTCCTCCTGTGTGAGAAAACAGAGTGGTCAAATTCCACCCAAATTAGTAGGTCTATCGGTATCCAAAAACAAAGTGCTGAGTGTTGATTGATTAATTTCAGAGCACATGCACAAAGACGTTACATGTACATGTGGTTGTTTCACATGCCAGAGCAACACAGCTATAGGAGCCTGCTTATCAGGCTGTCATATAACAGATGGCCTGCTGTATGAATTTCAAATGTGCTTATGATACTCTCTGTCCCTGTCTCTCACCCCCTTGTCGCCGGGCCCTGCACCATCTCATCCAGGGGACAGCTGCCCCACACCAACCCCACTCAGAGGTCTGGATCCACCCCTGTTCACAGAGCCATTGGAGGACTGCTCGGTGGATGAAGGAAGTGACATCACACTCCGAGGGGTTATCACAGGAAGTCAGCCGATCAGTGTGTCCTGGCTGCACAATGGTGAGCTGAGAACAGGCCTTATTCTCCATGTCCTGTACAGAGTTTGGCTCTATGCCATTAGAATTCAACTTTATGAATTTGACTTGGAATTTGAATAGAAAATGTCATTAAAATCAATGTCCAATATGACATTTTATATCCTTGAACACCCAAACAACTAGCTAATTTGAGGTAAATAAAAAACACATTTGCGTCACTCTGCTGCCCTGCCCTGCTGCCCAGGTCGCAGTTGTAAATGAGAACTTGTTCTCAACTGGCTTACCTGGTTAAAGGGAGGTAGCTCAGTTGGTAGAGCAAGGCGTTTGCAACGCCAGGGTTGTGGGTTCGATTCCCACGGGGGGCCAGTATGAAAATAAAAAAGAATAATGTATGCACTAACTGTAAGTCGCTCTGGATAAGAGCGTCTGCTAAATGACGTAAAATGTAAATGTTAAACAAAAGTAAATATTGCAAATTAGTACAACCTTGTGATGTTTTTTAGTTCTTTATATATCACAACATTTTAGTCATTTAGCAGACGCTCTTATCCAGAGCAACTTACAGTTAGTGAGTGCATACATCATTTTTTAATTTTTCATACTGGCCCCCCGTGGGAATCGAACCCACAACCCTGGCGTTGCAAACGCCATGTTCTACCAACTGAGCTACATCCCTGCCGGCCATTCCCTCCCCTACCCTGGGCCAATTGTGCGCCACCCAATGGGTCTCCCGGTCGCGGCCGGCTACGACAGAGCCTGGATTCGAACCAGGATCTCTAGTGGCACAGCTAGCACTGTGATGCAGTGCCTTAGACCACTGCGCCACTCGGGGGGGTCTAAGGATAAGAAACTACTTTCAAGTGACACTGCTCACGCTCCGTTAACACCTTCATTACATTTTCATTTTAGGACAGTGGGTGTTCACCCTCCCACATACTCTGTTTTTCTCTCTCTATGCTTCTCTCTATTTCACATTCATACTCTCTGAGACGAACAGACACACACACTGAAGCTGAGGACTAGTGGCAGTGGCCTGAGCTCTGAGAGAGTGTTTCATGTTGCTGTATCTGGGTGTTCCTGTGGGCAGGTGAGGCTGTGTTTTTTGGGATGCCCCTCTTCGATGGCAGTGAGACTAGGCTGGTGGTGAGGGAGTGCCTACCTGAGGACGCGGGCGCCTACACCTGTGTGGCAGAGAACCGAGCGGGCAAGACCTCCAGCAGCGCAGCTGTGTGTGTGAGAGGTAAGACAACACACACACACAATGCTGAAATGAGCTCAGATCACTGGCGTACCACACGCAGCCCCGCGAAACTGTAGTATGCCACTGGCTCAGATGGTACAGCCGGTGGCTTTATTTTGCATGAACACCAACAACACAAAGGGTTAACTGCACTGCAGTAAGATTTTAGATTCTGATGTTGTGGTTTTTTCTTTTGTCCCTTCTGTAACGGGATACGAAACTGAAATTGTCCCCTGATGGAAACAATCCAGACTTTGAGACCATCTGCGGAGTCCTAAACTCAACTTCACACACTTCCCCTCCCCTCAACAACAGCATTGTGGAAAACAGAGGCTCAAAGTTACTTCTGTCATCCAACAATGACAGTGTCTTCAGACCAACTAGCTCGAACACCCCGAGCCCAGGAGGAACCCGAAAAGGTAAAACATGAACTCATTAGAGACGATCTCTTATACACTGAGTGTACAAAACATTAGGAACACCTTCCTAATATTGAGTTGACCCCCTTTTGTCCTCAGAACTGCCTCAATTAGTTGGGACATGGACTCTACAAGGTTTCAAAAGCGTTCCACAGGGATGCTGGCCCATGTTGACTCCAATGCTTCCCACAGTTGTGTGAAGTTGGCTGGATGTCCTTCGGGTGGTGGACCATTCTTGATACACGGGAAACTGTTGAGCGTGAAAAACCCAGCAGTGTTGCAGTTCTTGACACATTCAAACTGGTGCACCTGGCACCTACCATACCCCGTTCAAAGGCACTTAAATATTTTGTCTTGCCCATCCACCCTCTGAATGGCACATACACAATCCATGTCTCAATTATTATTTGAAGCGGATTTAACAAGTGACATCAATAAGGGATCATAGCTGTCATCTGGATTCACCTGGTCAGTCTATGTCATGAAAAGCGCAGATGTTCATAATGTTTTGTACACTCAGTGTATATATCTTTCATATTGTATACATCTCTTTAAAGCAGGCAAGGTTATTTTTGCAAAAATGCTACATTTACTTTTGGCTCATTTTCAAAGACATGAATATGCTTTCTGTCCAACACACTATGGGTTATTACCTGGTTATGGTTCACATGAACCACATCAGTCATATTTGGCATTAATCACTTCAACCAATCAATGCTTAGTTCAACAAAGGAGTGTCTGTATGGAAGTCCCATCCAGCTGACTGCCTTTGCACCGTTTCCCTTGTTCTGTATTACAATGCTGCTTTGATCTGCTCTCTCACTGCTCTCTGTACAGCACCATGTAGGGGAAGAGACAGTCCACTGTAGCATAGTTAAACCTAGAGACAGTGGGTGTGTCCGAATACCCATACTAGCGTACTACAAACTAAAACTGCATACTCATTTCGACGTTTCAACTAGTAGAATTCACTCATCTTTACCGACTCATGTGTTTGACAACAGCTGATAATCAAATAAATTGACCTCGCTGTACCAAAGTGAACGAATGACGAGAGTCAATGCAATCGCGCATTAGATGACAAAATGTCACATACTATAAGACATTATTTTTTTAGGAAACTATTTAGTACGCTGGTATGGGTACTACAAAAACTGTAATTGCTAATTTGCTACGTGAGGCTTATTTGATCGAATAGTAGTTTTGCAATGGTTAGGTTGTTATGAATCCACTGATAAGTGGACACACGTGGCATTTTCGGCAACTCACCCCAAAATTACCAGTTGTTCCTGTTGTCATAGAGATAAAGGACTCATCATGGAAATAACCCATTTTAGCATGGACGTTGCCATTGAGGGCTTCCACCATTTTAAACTAGTCAACTGGGTGGGGATTCCTATGCATTGGGAGCAATCAGCCAATGATGAAGGAAATGTACTACTTTAAAATGGAGATGCCAATGCTGTCACAGACACTATAATGGCACAGATAAAAAGATGAGCCCTCTATTTATCTCTATGGCCTGGTGTTCACACGCATATCTGCCTTCTCATTGGCTAGAATGGTCCCACCTGATCTCGCCTCCTCCCGTCTGCCTTCCATATTTGAGGACATCTATTTCCATTGTTAGAGCGTTCACTCGAATATCTTGTCAATATAATAGACAATCTTTGGTAATGGTCCAGAGAGAGCTTAGCCACGCCCTCCCACACCCCTATCACTAACTACCTGCACCTGTGATCTCATCTCGCCTCACCTCCGTTCCACCAGTCTCCACAGAAGTCACGCCAAAGAAGAGAGCCAGCTCAGGGACAGGTAAGATACACACTAGTCTTTCTCTCTCCCTTCCTCTGTGAGCAAGCCAAGAGCTGCACCTGTCTCTGGTTCAATGCATTTATTCTGTATGACATTTCCAGTTGCTGTCCTTGCTTTCATCTATTGTGTTTATATCAACCCACAGCTTTTAAATCATATTGTCGTCCAGCCTCAGATACTAGAACTACACATTTAGTTTGACCCTTTGTACTCTTCTGTATTGTCAGGGTGTGTTGTGTTGCTGTAGTGAGGGACTTCGCTCTGGTCTGGGTAAGGCTAGAGTGTTTTTGTGTATGAACTGGGTAAGGGTGTTACCAGGTAGACCCATAAAAGCATGTATAGTTCACGCGGGCCACCAGTTGCCCATCCCTGACTTAATTGCATACGTTTGTGTAGATAACTTGTAACTTTGTCACTAGATGGTGTAGGTTTATGTCGTTCAGTGGATTGCACAGAAGCTGATTTGTTATAACTTAATGTATGCTGACTGTCCACTCTTATCAGTTGCCTCTAATCTGTGTGTAAGAAAGAGGAAAGTTGTTTACAAGTAGACCGGTAACTGAATAATTTTATTCAATTTGAAATGGAGTGATTAATATAGAGCTATTTGTTAGGCTAGATGGACATCAGTTGAATGCATTCCATGGGAGGTTTTGTGACGTCAGTCCTACTTGTCTCAAAGAGAAAGTGCTTTATACACTCACACCAATTAAAACACAAGTGCAGCTTTATCTTAGTGGTTCTAGTCAAATCTACCATACTGATTTGACTACTGACTGGAAAGAGGCTGTATCCACAAAGCCCTTCGGGCTTTGCTCTTAAAAGGAATTATCTTCTGTAATGTAATGTCAGGGTTATAAGGAAGTTATCTGTACGTGGTTATGAATTATATCTAACCATTTCTATCTTCAGCATACTTGATAACAGTATTGACAATTCATTTACATTGAAAATGAGTGTTTGGTCTGTATGCTTGACCATGTTATGTACTAGTGTGTAGGCGTTTGTAGTTGAACTTGTTGGATACTCATGGTCTCATAAGGACTGCTCCTACTTGTGTGGTATGTCATCTGTGTTTGGTCATGAAATCCTGCCTTTGTTTTCGGTTGATACATCAGGCCCACCATGAATCGTGGTAGTAAGGGTTGCTAGTGATGAGAGGAACTTGCGCGCGTGTGCACAGACAGACAGACCTACAGACAGACGTAACCACGCACGCACACATACACAACAGTCGTACTAACAAACAGAACCACTCACACACATACAATAACACTTACATGTACAAAAACAAACATAGTTGTTCTCACACACAGTTAATAATGTTTTGTACCCAAATCATTCTTGTGGCCCCTAGTCAAAACTCTGAAGTTGGTTTTACCCTGTCTTTCACAGCCTCGTTGCAGTTTAAAGATCCCCCGTCCCTCATTGAGGCACGGCTAGGAGAGACAGCCCATCTGACGTGTGTGTTCAGTGGCAGTCCACCTGTGGTGTCCTGCTGGATACGAAATAAAGAACCGGTACCAATATTATTTTATTATTATATAATTTTCGAATGAGTGAACAAATATCACTAGCCTTCTTTTCGCAGCCTTCTGAACATGTGAGTGTACAGGTTGTGTCTTTCTTTGTCTAACTCACTCTCTCTGTAGGTTGTAGATGGGTCTGAGTTGTGGGTAGAGAGCAGTGATCAGAGCAGTACGTTGGTGATAGCAGAGCCAGGACCTGAGCACGCAGGACGCTACACCATTGTAGTACGAGACCGCAAGAGCTCGGCGCAGCACACCGTCGTTCTTTCTGTCATACGTAAATAACACTCGCAAAACATTTCTGTGCTTTGTGTGTTTTTCTGCCGAACCTGTTTGTAACCTGTACCGTGTCTTCCTGGTCCCAGAGCGGCCCCAGTCCCCAGCCTCCAGCCCTGTGGTGTCTCTCCTCTC
Source organism: Coregonus clupeaformis (assembly GCF_020615455.1). Taxonomy (NCBI): domain Eukaryota; kingdom Metazoa; phylum Chordata; class Actinopteri; order Salmoniformes; family Salmonidae; genus Coregonus; species Coregonus clupeaformis. The sequence continues at coordinate 53,019,937 of NC_059221.1, read as the reverse complement.
TGTCTCTCCTCTCTGTTTGGTCCTGTCCTGGTCTGGGCCCTGCTACGACGGAGGCAGTGCTGTCCTGGGCTATGTGGTAGAGGTGAGGAGAAAAGGCCCCGCTGAGTCTGGGGACTAGAGTGAGCTCACAGCCCATTGCAAGAGCACCTCTTACAAGGTGCGCTCCGGGCTTGAGCCCCAGGCGGAGTACTGCTTCCGGGTGAGGGCCTACAACGTGGTGGGGGTGAGCGAGCCCAGTGAGGAGTCTCAGCTTATCAAGATGGAGCAGAAAGGTGAGCCATGTCAGTGTCTAGTTGATTGGTTCCAGCAGCAGTAGTATAGCATGTGGCTCAGTTGATAGAGCATGGCGCTTGCAATGCCAGGGTTGTGGTTTCGATTCCCACGGGGGACCAGTACGAAAGATGTATGCATTCTCTACTGTAAGTCGCTCTGGATAAGATGACTCAATGTAAAATGTTAATCTAGCTTGTTTATCACATGGACTTCATGCCTTCAGCTGCAGACAGGAACACATTGACAGGATTTTTCGGTCTGTTTCCTATAGATTTGTATCAACAGCGTGCAATAGGTGCATCGTTTCATGCTGCCTATCTGATGACTGACAGCTCAAATGTCTGTCTCTGTGTGTGATCTGTAGCTGAGCCACAAGAGGAGGAGTCTCCTCGGACATATGAGGACGTCACTATCGACTCCACCCACAAGGTCACTGATCACTACAATGTACTGGAGAAACTGGGAGTGTGAGTATCTCCCATGAAACATTACACAAAACACACATTGAATACTTTAATGTTCACAACAAAACACACACACATGCCTGTGTGTGATGCAGTGTAGCTAACAAAATGAGTTAAACTTACTGCCCCCAGATCGGCAGGTTAGCGATAATCTCTCTTATTCTCATGTAGGTTCATTGACAAAAACAAAAATGTATGTTCATCTACAGGTAAGGAACACTCACTATCTTGTTTAATGCCAGCTCTTGTTCACAAGGTTTTTCAAGCGAAACAAATGGTTCCCTCCTCTCTGAAATGTCAAAGGCATGGCTGATCTGGCCTTGACAAAAACACTTGTTGATTCAGTGTTCAGTGAACAGAGAGAGGAGAGGAGAATATCGCTGGGCCTGCCAAGTCACAGAGCATGGAGGAGAGAAGTGTTCAAACAGACAGACCATATAGCAACCCTGATCAGCTCCGTTTAGTCAGAATGAGGGATGTGGTTTAATTTTCTGACCCATTCACTCTACCATTTCTTTACATGTGTATGTATCTCCACTAACACCTAACTCTAGCTCTCCGTCCTCTGAACTCATACAGTATGAAGGCAGAGAGTTGTCTAAGTGATTTAGTGGTTAGGACCATATAAATATAATCTCTTCATTCTAGTTCTGTAGTTGAGACCCTGAGTTTTTCCTGACAATGACCTGACCAGGAAAACCCCAGAGTTTTTCCTGGTCAGGTCACATGGTCAGGGAAAACTCAGAGAAAGCAACCCTTCCTCTACATTCCTGAGTAGATCTAGGTCAGATCTCTAGTTAGCTCAGATCTCCAGATGGAGGAAGTGGGTCTGAAGCCATGATTATACATGGGCTTTACAGACGGTTTGGCACCGATTACCATTGCATTATGGTCCATGGGGTTCACAGCTCTGTGTGTCTATGTACAGTACCAGTCAAAAGTTTGGACACACCTACTCATTCAAGGGTTTTTCTTTATTTGTACTATTTCCTACATTGTAGAATAATAGTGAAGACATCAAAACTATAAATTAACACATATGAAATCATGTAGTAACCAAAAAAGTGTTAAACAAATGAAAATATATTTGAGATTCTTCAAAGTAGCCACCCTTTGCCTTGATGACAGCTTTGCACACTCTTGGCATTCTCTCAACCAGCTTCATGAGGAATGCTTCTCCAACAGTCTTGGAGGAGTTCCCACATATGCTTAGCACTTGTTGCCTGCTTTTCCTTCACTCTGCGGTCCATCTTATCCCAAACCATCTCAATTGGGTTGACGTTGGGTGATTGTGGAGGCCAGGTCATCTAATGCAGCACTCCATCACTCTCCTTCTTGGTCAAATAGCCCTTACACAGCCTGGAGGTTTGCTTTGGGTCATTGTCCTGTTGAAAAACAAATGATAGTCCCACTAAGCGCAAACCAGATGGGATGGCGTATCGCTGCAGAACGCTGTGGTAGCCATGCTGGTTAAGTGTGCCTTGAATTCTAAATAAATCACTGACAGTGTCACCAGCAAAGCAACCCACACCATCACACCTCCTCGTCCATGCTTCACGGTGGGAACCATACATGCAGAGATCATCCGTTCACCTACGCGGTTGGAACCAGAAATCTCAAATTTGGACTCATCAGACCAAAGGACAGATTTCCACTGGTCTAATGTCCATTGCTCGTGTTTCTTGGCCCAAGCAAGTCTCTTCTTCTTATTGGTGTCCTTTAGTAGTGGTTTCTTTGCAGCAATTCGACCATGAAGGCCTGATTCACGCAGTCTCCTCTGAACAGTTGATGTTGAGATGTGTCTGTTACTTGAACTCTGTGAAGCATTTATTTGGGCTGTAATCTGAGGTGCAGTTAACGCTAATGAATTTATCCTCTGCAGCAGAGGTAACTCTGGGTCTTCCATTCCTGTGGCGGTCCTCATGAGAGCCAGTTTCATCATAGTTCTTGATGGTTTTTGTGACTGCACTTGAAGATACTTTCAAAGTTCTTGAAATTTTCCAGATTGACTGACCTTCATGTCTTAAAATAATGATGGACTGTCGTTTCTCTTTGCTTATTTGAGCTGTTCTTGCCACAATATGGACTTGGTCTTTTACCAAATAGGGCTATCTTCTGTATTCCCCCTTACCTTGTCATAACACAACTGATTGGCTCAAACGCATTAAGAAGGAAATAAATTCCACAAATTAACTTTTAATAAGGCACACCTGTCAATTTAAATGCATTCCAGGTGACTACCTCATGAAGCTGGTTGAAAAAATGCCAAGAGTGTGCAAAGCTGTCATCAAGGCAAAGGGTGGCTACTTTAAAGAATCTCACGAGCCCATTCAATTTGAGTATTTATAAATGTTTTGGGGAAATTATTATTATGGGTTAAAAAAACACTCCAGGCTACTCTTGAACGTCTAAAACTAGATAGAAAGTTTGTAGATGTCACGCCCTGACTTATGGGACTCTAGTATGTTGAGTCAGGGTGTGGAGTTCTATGTTGTATTTTCTATGTTTACGTTCTAGGTGTTGTAGTTCTATGTTTGGCCGGGTGTGATTCCCAATCAGAGACAGCTGTCGCTCGTTGTCTCTGATTGGGGAGCATACTTAGGCAGCCTATTGGCAATCATTAGTTGTGGGATCTTGTTTTGTGTTTAGCCTGAGGACTTCGCGTTACGTTGTTTTGTTCGTGTGTTTATGTTGAAATAAACATGTATGCATTTCACGCTGCGCCTTGGTCTGACCCGTCCTTAAACGAACGTGACAGTAGAAATTATAATGGACCTATATATTTTCAAGTAACTGCCCTTTTTCTGGCCTGCATATTGATTTTGACAAAACAAATCGGTCCCCCAAAAATCTGTGCGGCCCTCTGTTGAATTTCGAAATCCAGATGTGGCCCTCGAGACATTTTCCCACCCCTGGTCTATAGAATGTGTATATGAAGATTGTACACACATTCATGTCATCATAGACTGATTCTGCTTTGTATGGACAAAAGTGTCTTATCAATCCATGGCATGTATGGCAATATTAATGCAAAGTACTCTACTAGCTCTGTGTATGTGTAAAGCAGTTCAACTACTCTGTTGTCCATACTTATTCTTCTGTTGCCGCCTGTAGTGCCAAAACCGTAAAAGCTACCGACACCAAAACAACTTTAAAACGTGTCGGCTGACCCTCCGCGGTGTGCTTGGAAAACCTTTTTTTTATTCCACTTATACTTTTCAGCGCCATAGGCTTGAATGGGAAGTATTTGGCTAAGCCACTGCTCTTGTACCGTTAAAGCTACCAATACCAAAATAACTTTAAAATGTGCAGACTGGCACTTGTACTGTTGCTTGAGCAAAACAATTATACTACTTATACTTTGCACACTACCACAATATTTGCATTAATCCCAATGCATTTCAGAGGCAATATATTTGAATAGGAAAAATTACTACTAGTCCTCCACTGTTTTCAGCTAGAAACGTCATTCAAACTTTAAAACGTGCAGACCGGTCTGGAATAGGTTGCTTGTATACTGACCGCAACTGCTGACCACACAACTACTGACAACACAACTACTGAATCATACAACTACTGACCACAACCACCCAACTACTGACCACAGCTACAAACACCACCCCAACGTTGACATGTGCAGACTGACTCAATTTAGATGCCTTCAACACAGCTTTTTGCTGTCATTCCTACTTCATAAACTATAAAGCTGGTTGTATTCCCATTCATTTCAATGGCGGAATGCAGGCTTCAACATTCAAAACTGAAATCACTGCCACAACTTTCAGACAAAACATTTTAAGAGCTTAAAAACACATTATATGGCTTATGATGATAGTACTCATTCTAGCCTACTATACCAGCCTACTATAACCCATTATAATAACTCCACACCTACAACCATTCCAAAATAGGTCACTATCACTAACCCGTAGCCTATGAAAACCCTATTTCTACCATTATTACTACAGCCTTCACTACAACTGCTTTCATTACCATGAAAAACACCTAAAGAGGAGCAAGCAAACCACATTTTATTCAGGAAATGTCCTTTTCTAGTTAACAACGTGTATCTGCTGTGACACTCCACAGGGGGAAGTTTGGCCAGGTGTTCAAACTGACCCACAAGGAGACGGGCCGTGTGTGTGCCGGGAAGTTCTATAAGGGCCGGCGTGCCAAGGAGAGGGAGGCAGCCCGTAAAGAGATAGAGCTGATGAACTACCTGCACCACCCCAAACTGGTCCAGTGTATGGGGGCCTATGATCTCAAGCCAGAGATGGTCATGGTCATGGAGTTGTAAGTACAGTATCTAGACAACAACCATTGACCACAATACATGGCAGTGGAAGCCATAGAGCCCTGTAGAAGTAAATGCATGAGGTCCGGTGTCACTAATGTGAATTGAGTTAAATTGAATTGAATACAACTTAAATTACAACCTTATTGATCCTGTGATTGTTTGTGTATGTGTGCAGCATTGCTGGAGGTGAGCTGTTTGAGCGTATAGTGGACGACAGCTTTGTGCACACAGAGCCGGCCAGTGTGCGCTACATGCAGCAGATCGTGGAGGGGATCGGCTACATGCACCAGCAGAACATCGTCCACCTGGACCTGAAGCCTGAAAACATAGTGTGTGTTGACCACACTGGCACGCGCATCAAGATCATTGACTTTGGCCTGGCCAGCAAGCTGGGTGAGTGTGGGGCTGACTGAGGGACATAGCCAAGGGTGTTGAATGGTGCTGCATGTTTTGGAAGCATTGTTGGTTTGCATTGCAACACCTGGAAAATGAATGATGTCCCTGAAAAGATTTAGAGCTCAAATTTCTGCCTCTGTGTTCACTGTGATATATGGGCTGTCTCAAATGGTACCCTATTACAGTGCTATGAAAAAGTATTTGCCCCCTTTCTAATTGTCTCTACCTTTGCATATTTGTGATACTGAATGTTATAAGATCTTCAACCAAAACCTAATATTAGATAAAGGGAACATAAGTGAACAAATAACACAACAATTGCATATTTATTTCATAAACAAAGTTATGCAACACCCAATTCCCCTGTGTGAAAAAGAAATTGCCCCCTTACACTCAATAACTGGTTGTGCCACCTTTAGCTGCAATGACTCCATCCAAATGCTTCCTGTAGTTGTTGATCCGTCTCTCACGTCGCTGTGGAGGAATTTTGGCCCACTCTTCCATGTAGAACTGCTTTAACTCAGTGACGTGTGGGTTTTCAAGCATGAACTGCTCGTTTTCAAGTCCTGCCACAACATCTCAATTGGGATTAGGTCTGGACTTTGACTAGGCCATTCCAAAATGTCAAATGTGTTGCTTTTTAGCAATTTTCATGTAGACTTGATTGTGTGTTTTGGATCATTGTCTTGCTGCATGACCCAGCTGCGCTTCAGCTTCAGCTCATAGACGGATGGTCTGACATTCTCCTGTAGAATTCTCTGATACAGAGCAGAATTCATGGTTCCTTCTATTAAGGCAAGTCGTCCAGGTCCTGAGGCAGCAAAGCATCCCCAAACCATCACACCACCACCACCATGCTTGACCTTTGGTATGATGTTCTTACTGTGGAATGCAGAGTTTGATTTTCACCAGGCATTACTGGAACCATGTTGTCCAAAAAGTTATACTTTTGAATCATCTGTCCATAGAACGTTCTTCCAAGAGTCTTGATGATCATCCAGGTGTTTTTTGGCAAACTTGAGTCAACTTTTTGGATGAGATGGGTCCCATTATGCCTGGCGAAAACCAAACACTGCATTCCACAGTAAGAACATCATACCAAAGGTCAAGCATGGTGGTGGTGGTGGTGTGATGGTTTGGGGATGCTCTGCTGCCTCAGGACCTGGACGACTTGCCTTAATAGAAGGAACCATGAATTCTGCTCTGTATCAGAGAATTCTACAGGAGAATGTCAGACCATACTTCTGTGAGCTGAAGCTGAAGCGCAGCTGGGTCATGCAGCAAGACAATGATCCAAAACACACAATCAAGTCTACATGAAAATTGCTAAAAAGCAACAAATTGGAAGTTTTGGAATGGCCTAGTCAAAGTCCAGACCTAATCCCAATTGAGATGTTGTGGCAGGACTTGAAACGAGCAGTTCATGCTTGAAAACCCACACGTCACTGAGTTAAAGCAGTTCTGCATGGAAGAGTGGGCCAATATTCCTCCACAGCGACGTGAGAGACTGATCAACAACTACAGGAAGCATTTGGTTGGAGTCATTGCAGCTAAAGGTGGCACAACCAGTTATTGAGTGTAAGGGGGCAATTTCTTTTTCACACAGGGGAATTGGGTGTTGCATAACTTTGTTTATGAAATAAATATGCAATTGTTGTGTTATTTGTTCACTTATGTTCCCTTTATCTAATATTAGGTTTTGGTTGAAGATCTGATAACATTCAGTATCACAAGTATGCAAAAGTAGAGAAAATTAGAAAGGGGACAAATACTTTTTCATAGCACTGTACCTATATAGTGAATAACTTTTGATAAGGGCCCATAGGGCTCTGTTAGAAAGGCCCTGGTCAAAATTAGTGCACTGTGTAGGGAATAGGGTGCCATTTGGGATGAAGGGATGCAACCTCATTATCCTGAGGTGTTGTCTGTCCTCCAGACCCCTCCACTCCCCTGAAGGTGATGCACGGGACACCAGAGTTTGTGGCTCCAGAGGTGATCGGCTATGAGACTGTTAGCTTAGCTACAGACATGTGGAGCATTGGAGTCATCTGCTACATATTGTGAGGACTAAGGCACTTTTCTGTTTCATTCATTCTCAATTAGACATCCTTCTTCTCTGCCTACAACAGGGCTTGACAAACTGTAGCTTTTCTGCCACCTAGTGGCCATACATTTCTATTGCTCATATATCAAGTTCAAACGCGTGTGTGTGTACATGCGTGTGTGTGGTGTGTGTCTGTGCATGCGTGTGTGTGTTCAGACTGAGTGGCGAGTCTCCCTTCCAGGGTAACAGTGAGGCAGAGACCCTGGCCTTGGTAACTGGTGCTCAGTGGGAGTTTGACGAGGAGAGCTTCGAAGAGATCACTGACCAGGCCAAAGACTTCATTAGCTCCCTGCTCAACAAGGAACCAAGGTCTGGGACAACACCATATACCTGTACCAATATATAGTCTCTGGGTGACTGTCTATGGATGAGCCTAGCCCTCAAGGACCTGCCCTCGATGTTTTGCCTCTCAACCTCCCTGTTTTGCCTCTCAACCTCCCTGTCTCCCCTCTAACCCTCCCTGTCTGTCCCCACCCAGGCGCAGGATATCCTGTGAGGAGGCTCTGGTCCACTCCTGGATAGCTGAGCCCATCTCAGCAGACCCCAGGACCACCAAGTGTCTCTCCAAGGAGAAGATGAAGAGGTACCTCGCCAAGCAGAAGTGGAAGGTAGGTAGTGGGTTCCCCACCAAAATTATACTTTGTATTTTAGTACATTTTAGTTCTTTCATTATTTCATCATCCCCCGGTAGGTGTGTGAAACCCATTGACTGAAGCCTCTCTGTGTATCTCCTGTAGAAAACAGGGAAGGCCCTGCTGGCGCTGAAGAGGATGGCTCTGTTGTCTAAAGCCGATGGGCCTGGCTCTCCCACCGCCCCTGCAGAAGGTGAGACCTCCCGCCATACTTCCAAAGCCTGCCATACTCAATCCAAACCATGTCACTTTTTCTCCTATTATTTTAGGCTCGTAACCCTACCATTCCTCATGTGATAAATGACCCTGTTTGCCCGGTCAACCAGATGAGAGCTACGCATACCATTGGTTCACTTGTGCTCAGTCTGGCTGACCAGTCTATGACTCTGCTGTGAGCCTTGACCCTGTGTCTGACCCCTGACAGACAGTCCCCTGAGTCCTGAGGCAGAGCAGGCCCTGCGGTCTCTAGAGGTCAAACTCCAGGGGGTGCCCCAGTTCTCCCTGACCCTAACGGACCAGACAGCCTCCCAGGGCTCCACCGCCCGCCTCTCCTGTCACCTCACAGGTACCTACCTATACACTGATTTACACTACAAAAGGCTTCCACATGTTTGGTTGACCGAATTATACATTTTCACTAAGTTTCAGCTGGTGCTTGTAAAGATTTTAAATGCTTTGTTTTAAAGTTGGACATTGATTAAGAGCAATCATGCCTAATTAACTCCCTTGCTCAAGGACGCACAGCTGCATCCTGCTGTGTAAAACACTTCAAGCTTTTCAAGTAGTTAGTGTGTAAGTGTTACATTCCATTTCCTGAGCTCTTGTCATTGGCTGTTTCCTCTCTCTCTCCCCCCTCTGATCCCTTCTCTGACCTCTCCTTTCAGGGTACCCTGACCCAGAGGTGGTGTGGTTGAAGGGTGAGGAGCTTCTGGAGGAGTCATCCCGGGTGCAGATAGAGTATGAAGAGGATGGGCTCTGCACCCTGGTCCTGGCCCAAGTTGGGCCAGAGGACTCTGATATTTACACCTGTAGGGCCACCAACGACCAGGGGGAGGCACTGTGTTCAGCCAAACTCATAGTAAAGGAATATGTTTGGTCAGAACTGTGAATACATATCGAAACACAAACAAGCAGAAATTCAGACACCCATGTTTGTGAAATGTCTTTCAAACATTCCAGAAAATGTTGTATAGCGCTTGAACCACTAAACTCTGTACATTGCGGCTCTTGTGAAACAATTCTCTGATTTCAGATCGAAAAACCTCTAAGTCCTACTAGTTATTTTGGACATATGTACGGTTTTGAAAAGAATAACCCTGTGAATTAAGACTACTGTGAATAGAGTAAGTGTCTTAATAATAAAGGAATATTTTTGCACCAAGTATGGATGGTAAACATTTGACAGATGTAAGTTTAATGTGCATGTATTGTAACCGCTATGAATTTGGAAGTCTTTTTTTCTTTATCTCAGTGAAAGATTACTGTACAAAAAATGTTTAGTTGCCTCTAAGACCAATGGCTTTTTATTTTGACAGTTACTTATGTCCACCAGATGACAGCATATTCTTTTGTGAAAGAGTATGGCTTGTGGTGGAACAGCAGCCTTGTGGGAAGTGTGACAATAAAAGATAGGAAGCATATAATTCTACTGCATTATAACCTCACTGTGTGCTACAGATTACTATTTTATGTCTACTAACTTAAGGACTGGATTCAATCCATATCGGTGAAAATCTGCGCTGTAGCGTGCTTGAAATTATGCAGTGTTTGCTGTAAATGCAGCCGCCGCCGCGGGAACATTGCCTTTAAATGTCAACGTGGTACTTCGGCGATATGGCTTGAATACAGCCCTTATATAAAAATTAAGTAATATCAACCAGTTAGCTGTTGAAATGTGTTCCATGTTTACATGGTGAAGAGCAGGAAGCCACTGAAGGTGTTGTAGTTCATGCCGTCATCATAGACCAGCCTGTTAGCCTGTAACTCAACATAGACATTATCTCCCACCTCCAGAGGAATGACCACTGCGTTGCTGCCACTGTCTTGGGCATCGGTTCCTACAGTGTCCCAGACAGACACCAGCCTCTGGCCATTCTTGGTCAAGCACACCACAAAATTAGGAGTGTCATTCAGGTTGTTCATCATCGAGAAACGGAAGTAGTACATTCCTTTGACCGTGGCAGTGAAGATACCTGTAGGGGCATAGCTTTTAGTTTCACAACATGATGCAACACACACACAGAATATCTAGTACCTGTGGCAGGGTTATAGGAGCTGCCAGTGTTTGAGAAGACCTTCTTGTACTGCAGGGGAATGGGAGTGGTGAAAGGTCCAGTGTTCCCAGCGGCATTGCCTGTCTCCCGGAGAGTTGCGGAGAAGGCCACCTGAGGCCGGCCTAAGAGAGATACAGGATGGATAAGATTATCTATATTGAACTGTATATTATATCAGTTGTAATAATGTATTCAAAGATCAGAGGCTGTTAGAAAGTTAAATATAGGATAATCCCTATAATAGACAGAGAAGCAATGGGTGGATAGGAGGCTGGGACAAATGTGAAAAGGGCTACATTACCTCCAGTTAGTCTCTTCAGCTCCTCCACTTCATTCTCACTGGTTTGTAACCGGGTCTCCATGAGTCTCAGGTTATCCCCATGGGGCGGCAGGTAGCTTAGTGGTTAAGTGCGTTGTGCCAGTAATCGAAAGGTTACTGGTTCTAATCCCCGAGCCGACTAGGTGAAAAATCTGTCGATGTGCCCTTGAGCAAGGCACTTAACCCTAATTGCTCCTGTAAGTCACTCTGGATAAGAGCATTGCTAAATGACTAAAATGTAATAGTTCCCAGTTTCTCCCCCATGGCTCCTAGTTTCTCTCCTATAGATATCAGTTATTTCATCAGAGAACAAGGGTCAGATGGGCAGCATGCTTTCTGGTCCTCGTGGTCTCCCAGACAGACAGCAGCATAGTGCCAGCAAAAAGACTGCAATACCCTTCATTCTCAAAGCCTTCTGAAACCTTTCCTGCAGCATCATTCTGTATTGTTTCTCAGCCCAGTCTTTCCTTTTAAATTGTGCACTTGTCAAATATTGCACAAGATGCTGGAAACTTTTGGGTGGTTAACAGAGAGGGAAAATACAGACTTGCGCAAAAAGACTAAATAAATGGACCTGCTTTTAAAAAAATTGAGTAAAGAGAAGTAATGACGTTAAAAACAGAAGCTTAAAGACTGCAAGGCATTTAAAGGTCACTTAAGAAATGTAAACGTGTTTAGCATTTAGCTTATAACATAATCATAAACTATGCAGATCTCTATGCTTTATGTGCCCCCATGACCTCTTCCCTCTGTCTCTCCCTACATTACTGTTCTTCCATGATGGTACATGGGAAACACTTATTTCAGATCTGAAACCCCTATCCACAACTAACTTTTTTGGCGAATGTATGATTGAAATAAAGACCCTGTCAATTGAAACTCATATGATAACAGGACATTATTTGACGTGACAATCACTATTTTTCACTTAGTTACATACACATTAAATGTGATTGACAGGGTCTTCATACATTGAGTTTACTTTGTCAGTATCTTGGAAAATCCATTTTGAAATGCGTGTATCTTCCTTTCAAATGTACCACAAAATGATCAATATAATACCCAGTTCAGTTAGGGGGAATTCAGACATGAGTTATGGCACTGTGCACATACTAAGAGTAAGTATCTTAATAGTAAATTAATGTTTTTTCATGAATGTTTAAAAGTTTATTGACAGATGTAAGTTCATGTAGATATAGTCAAAGTTATTACATTACTGTACAAATATGTTTAGTTACGTCTAGAATCAATAGATTTTGTATATATTTATACAGTTACATGTCCACCTGATGACAGCATATTCTTATACATTATTGCACTGCATTTTAACCCCACAGTGTTCTATGAAGCACAGATTACTATTTTATGTCTACTAACGAAAATAAAGGAATTTCAACCATTTAGCCGTTGAAATGTGTTCCAGGTTTACGAGCAGGAAGCCACTGAAGGTGTTGTATTTTTTTTAGTCATTTAGCAGATGCTCTTATCCAGAGCGACTTACAGTTAGTGAGTGCATACATTATTTTATTTTATATACTGGCCCCCCGTGGGAATCGAACCCGCAACCCTGGCGTTGCAAACGCCATGCTCTACCAACTGAGCTACATCCCTGCCGGCCATTCCCTCCCCTACCCTGGGCCAATTGTGCGCCGCCCCATGGGTCTCCCGGTCACGGCCGGCTACGACAGAGCCTGGATTCGAACCAAGATCTCTAGTGGCACAGCTGTGATGCAGTGACTTAGACCACTACACCACTCATAGATGAGCCTGTTAGCCTTCAACTCAACATAGACATTATCTCCCACCTCCAGAGGAATGACCACCGCGTTGCTGTCAATGTCGTTGGCATCAGATCCTGCAGTGTCCCAGACAGACACCAGCCTCTGCCCATTCTTGGTCAAGCACACCACAGAATTAGGAGTGGCATTCAGGTTGTTCATCATCGAGAAACGGAAGTAGTACATTCCTTTGACCGTTGCAGTGAAGATACCTGTAGGTACATAGCTTTTAGTTTCAAAACACACACACACACACACACAGAATATCTAGTACAGTTGAAGTCGGAAGTTTACATACACTTAGGTTGGAGTCATTAAAACTTGTTTTTCAACCACTCCACAAATTTCTTGTTAACAAACAATAGTTTTGGCAAGTCGGTTAGGACATCTACTTTGTGCATGACACAAGTAATTTTTCCAACAGTTGTTTACAGAGATGATTTCACTTATAATTCACTCTATCACAATTCCAGTGGGTCAAAAGTTTACATACACTAAGTTGACTGTGCCTTTAAACAGCTTGGAAAATTCCAGAAAATGTATAGACCTCCACAAGTCTGGTTCATCCTTGGGAGCAATTTCCAAACGCCTGAAGGTACCATGTTCATCTGTACAAACAATAGTACACAAGTATAAATACCATGGAGGACTGGCCACCCCTCATAGCCTGGTTCCTCTCTAGGTTTCTTCCTAGGTTTTGCCTTTCTAGGGAGTTTTTCCTAGCCACCGTGCTTCTACACCTGCATTACTAGCTGTTTGGGGTTTTAGGCTGGGTTTCTGTACAGCACTTCGAGATATTAGCTGATGTAAGAAGGGCTATATAAAATAAAATTGATTGATTGATTGATGGGACCACGCAGCTGTCATACCACTCAGGAAGGAGACACGTTCTGTCTCCTAGAGATGAATGTACTTTGGTGCGAAAAGTGCAAATCAATCCCAGAACAACAGCAAAGGACCTTGTGAAGATGCTGGAGGAAACAGGTACAAAAGTATCTATATCCACAGTAAAACGAGTCCTATATCGACATAACCTGAAAGGCCGCTCAGCAAGGAAGAAGCCACTGCTCCAAAACCGCTATTAAAAGGCCAGGTTTGCAACTGCACATGGGGACAAAGATCATACTCTTTGAAGAAATGTCCTCTGGTCTGATTAAACAAAAATATAACTGTTTGGCCATAATGACCATCGGGGGGTGGCTTGCAAGCCGAAGAACACCATCCCAACCGTGAAGCACGGGGTGGCAGCATCATGCTGTGGGGGTGCTTTGCTGCAGGAGGGACTGGTGCACTTCACAAATAGATGGCATCATGAGGAAGGAAAATTATGTGGATATATTGAAGCAACATCTCAAGACATCAGTCAGGAAGTTAAAGCTTGGTCGCAAATCGGTCTTCCAAATGGACAATGACCCCAAGCATACTTCCAAAGTTGTGGCAAAATGCCTTAAGGACAACAAAGTCAAGGTATTGGAGTGGCCATCACAAAGCCCTGACCTCAATCATACAGAAAATGTGTGGGCAGAACTGAAAAAGCGTGTGAGAGCAAGGAGGCCTACAAACCTGACTCAGTTACACCAGCTCTGTCAGGAGGAATGGGCCAAAATTCACCCAACTTATTGTGGGAAGCTTGTGAAAGGCTACCCAAAACATTTGACCCATGTTAAACAATTTAAAGGCAATGCTACCAAATACTAATTGAGTGTATGTAAACTTCTGACCCACTGGGAATGTGATGAAAGAAATAAAAGCTGAATTAAATAATTATCTCTACTATTATTCTGACATTTCACATTCTTAAAATAAAGTGGTGATCCTAACTGACCTAAGACAGGGAATTTTTTACTAGGATTAAATGTCAGGAATTGTGAAAAACTGAGTTTAAATGTATTTGGCTAAGGTGTATGTAAACTTCCGACTTCAACTGTACCTGTGGCAGGGTTGTAGGAGCTGCCGTTGTTTGAGAAGACCTTCTTGTACTGCAGGGGAATGGGAGTGGTGAAAGGTCCAGTGTTCCCAGCGGCATTGCCTGTCTCCTGGAGAGTTGCGGAGAAAGCCACCTGAGGCTGGCCTGAGAGAGATACAGGATGGATGAGATTACCTATATTAAAAAGTACACTGAGTGTACAAAACATTAGGAACACCTTCCTAATACACCCCCTTTTGCCCTCACAACAGCATAAATTCGTCGGGGCATGGACTCTATAAGGTGTCGAAAGCTTTCCTCAGGAATGCTGGCCCATGTTGACTCCAATGCTTCCCACAGTTGTGTGAAGTTGGCTGGATGTCCTTTGGGTGGTGGAACATTCTTGATACACACGGGAAACTCTTGAGCGTGAAAAACCCAGCAGTGTTGCAGTTCTTGACACTGCTCCTGGCACCTACTACCATACACTGTTCAAAGGCACTTAAATATTTTGTCTTGCCCATTCACCTTCTGAATGGCACACATACACAAACCATGTCTCAGTTGTCTCAAGGCTTAAAAATCCTTCTTTAACCTGTCTCCTCCCCTTCATCTACACGGATTGAATTGGATTTAACAAGTGACATCAATAAGGGATCATAGCTCACCTGGTGTTCCTAATGTTTTGTACACTCAGTGTATATCATCAGTTGTATGCAATAATGTACTAAAAGATCAGAGGTTGTTAGAAAGTTAAATATAGGATAATCCCTATAATAGGCAGAGAAGCAATGGGTGGATAGGAGGCTGGGGACAAATGTGAAAAGCGCTACATTACCTCCAGTGACTCAAATCAAATCACATTTTATTTGTCACATACACGTGTTTAGCAGATGTTATTGCGGGTGTAGCAAAATGCTGGTGCTTCTAGTGCTTCTGCAATAATATCTAACAAGTAATATCTAACAATTTCACAACATATACCCAATACACACAAATCTAAGTAAGGAATGGAATTTAAGAATATATACATGTATGGACAAGCAGTGACAGAGCGGCATGGACTAAGATACAGTACAATAGTATAGAATACAGTATATACATATGAGATGAGTAATGCAAGATATGTAAACATTATTAAAGTGACTAGTGTTCCATTTCCTAAAGTGGCCAGTGATTTCAATAGGCAGCAGCAGCCTCTAGTGCGCTACTGCTAAATGGCATATTATTATTATTATTATTATGGCTATTTAGCAGTCTGATGGCCTTGAGATAGAAGCTGTTTTTCATTCTCTCGGTCCCAGCTTTGATGCACCTGTACTGACCTCGCCTTCTGGATGATAGCGGGGTGAACAGGCAGTGGCTCGGGTGGTTGATGTCCTTGATGATATTTTTGGCCTTCCTGTGACATCGGGTACTGTAGGTGTCCAGGAGGGCGGGTAGTTTGCCCCCGGTAATGTGTTCGGCAGACCGCACCACCCTCTGGAGAGCCCTGCGGATGCGGGCGGTGCAGTTGCCGTACCAGGTGGTGATACAGCCCGACAGTATGCTCTCAATTGTGCATCTGTAAAAGTTGTTGAGGGTTTTAGGTGCCAAACCAAATTTCTTCAGCCTCCTGAGGTTGAAGAGGCTCTGTTGCACCTTCTTCACCACACTGTCTGCGTGGGTGGACCATTGAAGTTTGTTAGTGATGTGTACGCCAAGGAACTTGAAGCTTTCCACCTTCTCCACTGCAGTCCCGTCGATGTGGATAGGGGGGTGCACCCTCTGCTGTTTCCTGAAGTCCACGATCATCTCCTTTGTTTTGTTGACGTTGAGTGAGATGTTATTTTCCTGGCACCACACTCCCAGAGCCCTCACCTCCTCCCTGTAGGCTGTCTCGTCATTGTTGGTAATCAAGCCTACTACTGTTGTGTTGTCTGCAAACTTGATGATTGAGTTGGAGGCGTGCTTGGCCACGCAGTCATGGGTGAACAGTGAGTACAGGAGGGGGCTGAGCACGCACCCTTGTGGGGCCCCAGTGTTGAGGATCAGCAAAGTGGAGATGTTGTTTCCTACCTTCACCACCTGGGGGCCACCCATCAGGAAGTCCAGGACCCAGTTGCACAGGGCGGGGTTCAGACCCAGGGCCTCGAGCTTAATGATGAGCTTGGAGGGTACTATGGTGTTGAATGCTGAGCTATAGTCAATGAACAGCATTCTTACATAGGTATTCCTCTTGTCCAGATGGGATAGGGCAGTCTGCAGTGTGGTGGTGATTGCATTGTCTGTGGATCTATTGGGGTGGTAAGCAAATTGATGTGGGTCTAGGGTGACATGATCCTTGACTAGTCTCTCAAAGCACTTCTGAGGGCTATGGGGTGATAGTCATTTAGTTCAGGTACCTTTGCTTTCTTGGGTACAGGAACAATGGTGGCCATCTTGAAGCATGTGGGGACAGCAGACTGGGATAGGGAGAGATTGAATATGTCCGTAAACACACCAGCCAGCTGGTCTGCACATGCTCTGAGGACGCGGCTAGGGATGCCGTCTGGGCCGGCAGCCTTGCGGGGGTTAACATGCTTAAATGTCTTACTCACGTCGGCTACGGAGAAGGAGAGCCCACAGTCCTTGGTAGTGGGCCAAGTCGGTGGCACTGTGTTATCCTCAAAGCGGGCGAAGAAGGTGTTTAGCTTGTCTGGAAGCGAGACGTCGGTGTCGGCGACGTGGCTGGTTTTCCTTTTGTAGTCCTTCATACTCTCTTCAGCTCCTCCACTTCATTCTCACTGGTTTGTAACCGGGTCTCCATGAGTCTCAGGTTATCCCCCATAGTTCACAGTTTCTCCCCCATGGCTCCTAGGTTCTCTCCTATAGATATCAGTTCTTTCATCAGAGAACCAGTGTCAGATGGACAGCATGCTTTCTGGTCCTCGTGGTCTCCCTGAGAGACAGATAGACAGCAGCATAGTGCCAGCAAAAAGACTGCAATACCCTTCATTCTCAAACTCATGTTCTTCTGAAACCTTTCCTGAAGTATGGTTCTGTATTGTTTCTCAGCCCAGTCTTCCTCTTTATAAATATGCCATCAGGAAGTAGGAACTATTTGTCTGAGAAGTGCTTAACAATAGGGGCTCATAAAGGAAGATAGTTCAGCTCTCAGTTAAAATGGAAAAAGTTCAAACAAAGCCTTTTGTTTATGGATATTCATGCTCTTGAGTGTCATTCTTTCTGCATTGGATATATTTGGTAAAATCATTTTAGGACAAAAGAATGCAGCCCATGCTGTGATAATATAATTTACATGCCTTTTATGGTGCATATTATAATTATAGTATCAACAAATAGCAAAGACATATAAAAGAGGGTTAACCATGTTGGGGTATATTGATGGTTGTAGTTAGTATTTATTGGGCCATTGTGTAGCAATTAATTGAAATAACTTTTCATTAGATAAGTTGTATGTTTTGATGGAAGTAGTTGATTTTGTGTCATGTATTTAATGTTTTTATTCTTAATGCATTTAATGCACCATGATCATTATGTCCACTAGAGAGCAGCCTATTCATCAGAAGAAAAGTCAATGTGGGGCTTTTTCAGAGGCTTGATATGACACATACTGGCTGAGAAAAGTGGATTCTAACAGTACAGTCCTGTACTTGATACTGTAGAACTACATAATGTTATTTGAACCAGTTATGAGAGGATGAATGTGTAATTATATAAAGACACTGGGGTAGGGAGGGTGTGATGCTTGTGATAAATCGGTTGTAGCTGACTACAGAACAACTGAGCTAGCAGCATCTGAGTGTGACTGAGGCACTGGTCTGGCTCACTACCAGCCTGGGTGTCCATGTCTCTGCCAGCTTACATGAAAGGCAGACCTAGCACTATAGGGGGCCTGTCCCGTGGCATTCCTAAATCACAAGCAGTAGACTCACTGATATCAAGTTGTATTACTTCAAGGACTAAAAAAGACAAAATGCAAACTAAGAGTATGGTCTTTAGTTACCCCCGGAGCACTTTCTCAACTGAAAACTAACCCAACTGCCAAGGCAAGCCAGTATCCACATTCTCACAATTTGATACACAACAGGAGAAAGCTTTTTCTGAAAATGTTCATAAGTCTGGATTGGCTGTGGTTCAACTGTGAGGAAGCGGGAGGGAGGAGTTGACCCTGTCTTCAGGTCTTTTGTGTTGTGTTCCTTCCTGGCTCTTACTTAACTAATTCTCAAGTCATGTGCCTTCCTGGAACTGTCCTGACGCAACAGAACATTGGTAGATAGTAAGAGAACAGGTCTACTACAGGACAACTTTCTCTAACTGGAGCAGAGTTGTTCCCTTTGCTATTGAAACAATACTTTCTACACATCTGTGATCCTACCAACTTTCACCTAGCTCCGTCTTGACGATTACAGTAATCAACAATGAACAGAAGACATGCAGTTGACAACACATACAAAATAAATTAGGCACAAAGAGTTTAGCAAAATATGAGCTTTTTAATTTTCCATTCACACACCAAAATAATCGTATTAGTGTCGGAGAAGGAAAAGCTGACCTCTCAGATGTTTTTGAACACCGCAAAGGAGTCACTTCATCTTCTGTAACTTCAATAAGAAAAAATACGCTAAAATGTATGCACACATGACTGTAAGTCGCTTTGGATAAAAGCATCTGCTAAATGACATATAAGAAGGTCCCTTTCAAACATGAACATTTGATAACAAACATCCACTTCCATCCCAAATAAAAATAGTATGTACATTCAAGTAAATCCTTGGTCCTCTGTAGCTCAGCTGGTAGAGCACGGCGCTTGTAATGCCAAGGTAGTGGGTTCGATCCCCGGGACCACCCATACACAAAAATGTATGCACGCATGACTGTAAGTCGCTTTGGATAAAAGCGTCTGCTAAATGGCATATTATTATTATTATTATTATAAATAAATTAAAGTTTCTGTAGTGCAAATAAATAAGTGCTTTTGTGTACATAAGAACAAAATCCAAACGAGAAGACCCAGTCTCCTGCATAAGGCACTACCATGTTGAAATTGAGTGGTGAGGGGTTTCAGGTGGTGATGGTGGTAGTGAGCGGGTCTTATTTCAGTCCATTGGTCGGTGAGTGGGGGGCCAGGTAGGGGTCTCCTTATGCTGCTTGCCTCCTTGCTAGCGCCTCCTGGAGGGGGGCGTGGTGGCACCCGTATAGTTTGGCTGCCCGTGACTCAAAGGCGTTCACCATCTGCTTCACCACCTTGTCAAAGAACAAGGTGGCCAGCTTGGAGTGCAGCAGGGACCTGAACTCGAAGGATACCTGAAGAGTGAAGGGGAGAAAATAATAAGTACTCTCAAATGCCATAACCATGCTGCTGACACAAGTGTACCTATCCATCTGAGGAATATTGTTTCCTTTTTTTTTTTTTTTTTTACCTTTATTTAACCAGGTAAGCCAGTTGAGAACAAGTTCTCATTTACAACTGCGACCTGGCCAAGATAAAGCAAAGCAGTGCAATAAAAACAACAACAACACAGAGTTACATATGGAATAAACAAAACGTACAGTCAATAACACAATAGAAAATCTATATACAGTGTGTGCAAATGTAAGAAGTTATGGAGGTAAGGCAATAAATAGGCTATAGTGCAAAATAATTACAATTTAGTATTAACACTGGAGTGATAGATGTGCAGAAGATGATGTGCAAATAGAGATACTGGGGTGCAAATGAGCAAAATAAATAACAATGTAAATAACAATATGGGGATGAGGTACAGATGGGCTGTGTCCAGGTGCAGTGATCGGTAAGCTGCTCTGACAACTGATGCTTAATGTTAGTGAGAGAGAAGTGTCTCCAGCTTCAGAGATTTTTGCAGTTCGTTCCAGTCATTTGCAGCAGAGAACTGGAAGGAATGGCAGCCAAAGGAGGTGTTGGCTTTGGGGATGACCAGTGAGATATACCTGCTGGAACGCATACTACGGGTGGGTGTTGCTATGGTGACCAATGATCTAAGATAAGACAGGGATTTGCCTAGAAGTTATTTATAGATGACCTGGAGCCAGTGGGTTTGGCGACGAATATGTAGTGAGGGCCAGCCAACGAGAGCGTACAGGTCACAATGGTGGTTAGTATATGGGGCTTTGGTGACAAAACGGATGGCACTGTGATATACTACATCCAATTTGCGGAGTAGAGTGTTGGAAGCTATTTTGTAAATGACATCGCCGAAGTCAAGGATCGGTAGGATAGTCCGTTTTACGAGGGCATGTTTAGCAGCATGAGTGAAGGAGGCTTTGTTGCGAAATAGGAAGCCGATTCTAGATTTAACTTTGGATTGGAGATGCTTAATGTGAGTCTGGAAGGAGAGTTTACAGTCTAACCAGACACCTAGGTATTTGTAGTTGTCCACATATTCTAAGTCAGACCCGCCGAGAGTAGTGATTCTAGTCGGGCGGGCGGGTGCAAGCAGCGTTCGATTGAAGAGCATGCATTTAGTTTTACTAGCGTTTAAGAGCAGTTGGAGGCCACGGAAGGAGTGTTGTATGGCATTGAAGCTTGTTTGGAGGTTTGTTAACACAGTGTCCAATGAAGGGCCAGATGTATACAAAATGATGTCGTCTGCGTAGAGGTGGATCTGAGAGTCACCAGCAGCAAGAGCGACATCATTGATACACACAGAGAATAGAGTCTGCCCGAGAATTGAACCCTGTGGCACCCCCATAGAGACTGCCAGAGGTCCAGACAACAGACCCTCCGATTTGACACATTGAACTCTATCTGAGAAGTAGTTGGTGAACCAGGCGAGGCAGTCACTTGAGAAACCAAGGATATTTAGTCTGCCAATAAGAATGCAGTGATTGACAGAGTCAAACGCCTTGGCCAGGTCAATGAAGACGGCTGCACAGTACTGTCTTTTATCGATCGCGGTTATTATATCGTTTAGGACCTTGAGCGTGGCTGAGGTGCACCCATGACCAGCTCGGAAACCAGATTGCATAGCGGAGAAGGTACGGTGGGATTCGAAATGGTTGGTGATCTGTTTGTTAACTTGGCTTTCAAATTCTTTCGAAAGGCAGGGCAGGATGGATATAGGTCTGTAACGGTTTGGATCTAGAGTGTCACCCCCTTTGAAGAGGGGGATGACCGCGGCAGCATTCCAATCTCTGGGGATCTCAGACGATACGAAAGAGAGGTTGAACAGGCTAGTAATAGGGGATGCGACAATTTCGGCGGCTAATTTTAGAAAGAAAGGGTCCAGATTGTCTAGCCCAGCTGATTTGTAGGGGTCCAGATTTAGCAGCTCTTTCAGGACATCAGCTATCTGAATTTGGGTGAAGGAGAAGCGTGGGGGGCATGGGCAAGTTGCAGCGGAGGGTGCAGAGCTGGTGGCCGGGGTAGGGGTAGCCAGGTGGAAAGCATGGCCAGCCGTAGCAAAATGCTTATTGAAATTCTCGATTATCGTAGATTTATCGGTGGTGACAGTGTTTCCTAGCCTCAGTGCAGTGGGTAGCTGGGAGGAGGTGCTCTTTTTCTCCATGGACTTTACAGTGTCCCCAAACGTTTTGGAGTTAGTGCTACAGGATGCACATTTGTTTGAAAAAGCTAGCCTTTGCTTTCCTAACTGATTGTGTATATTGGTTCCTGACTTCCCTGAAAAGTTGCATATCGCGGGGGCTGTTCGATGCTAATGCAGTACGCCACAGGATGTTTCTGTGGTGGTCAAGGGCAGTTAAGTCTGGGGTGAACCAGGGGCGATATCTGTTCTTAGTTCTGAGTTTTTTTAATGGGGCATGCTTATTTAAGATGGAGAGGAAAGCACTTTTGAAGAACATCTAGGCATCCTCTACTGATGGAATGAGGTCAATATCCATCCAGGATACCCGGGCCAGGTCAATTAGAAAGGCCTGCTCGCTGAAGTGTTTTAGGGAGCGTTTGACAGTGATGAGGGGTGGTCGTTTGACCGCGGAACCATTACGGACGCAGGCAATGAGGCAGTGATCGCTGAGATCCTGATTGAAGACAGCGGAGGTGTATTTAGAGGGTAAATTAGTCAGGATGATAACTATGAGGGTGCCCATGTTTACGGATTTAGGGTTGTACCTGGTAGGTTCCTTGATCATTTGTGTGAGATTGAGGGCATCTAGTTTAGATTGTAGGACGGCCGGGGTGTTAAGCATATCCCAGTTTAGGTCACCAAGCAGTACGAACTCTGAGGATAGATGGGGGGCAAGCAATTCACATATGGTGTCCAGGGCACAACTGGGGGCTGAGGGGGGTCTGTAGCAAGCGGCAACAGTGAGAGACTTATTTCTGGAAAGGTGGATTTTTAGAAGTAATAAATAATTGTCCATGCTAGAGCTGGCTGGTAGGTAGTGCATGCCACGGACAGTGTTGAAGACCGCTAACGGTGGCGGCGGGTAGCTTAATGGGTAAGAGCGTTGTGCCAGTAACCGAAAGGTCGCTGGTTCTAATCCCCGAGTCGACTAGGTGAAAGATCTGTCGATGTGCCCTTGAGCAAGGCACTTAACCCTAATTGCTCCTGTAAGTCGCTCTGGATAAGAGCGTCTGCTAAATGACTAAAATGTAAAAGTAATAGCAAGTAGCTAGTTAGCTGGCTAGTTTCAGCCGTAGGTTCTTGATAAAAATAAAGAAATAATAGAATCCGTTCCACATTGGGTGAGGCGGGTTGCAGGAAAGTATATTTAGTTAAAGGATGGAAAGTGAGATGGAGAAATATATACGAATAAAAGACAAAAAAACTGGCTATTTACACGAGGACACAACACAATACACGACCGCACTATAACGCCATCTTGGACATATCCTTTGAGGACAGTCCTCATATCCAAACGAGGGACCACTGTCTGTATTCCTGATTTATTGGCTGGCTGACTGACTGAGAATGAACTCATTCCACTACACACTATTCATTATTCCTGCCAAGTCATCCTAAGGCCTTTCCTAATGAGCCTGTCCAAAAGACAGTCTGTCCTCCATCTCCCAAATCCCTCGCCCCATTTCCACTACAGGTAACCTGTCCCAATATTTGGGTCACAAAGTCCCTGAGGAGTAGAGAGGGAGAGATATCGCTATGACCTCTCTGGACAGCTATGTCAAGAGGCTAGGAACACTAACACAACCGTACTGGATATAAATAAAACCTAATTGGCTTTACTCAACCTCTTCCTTCCAAAAAATAATATCTTTAGAGGTTGAGAGAAATGCAAGGGCTGGTGTAAAACTAACCCCCTGGCAGGCAATTTGATCTCAAGCCCTGAAGTTCACTAGTAATCATTCATATTGGTGTGAGTAGACCGATGTAACACTGGTGTATCATTCATGATTGTTAACTACACTAAGACGATGTGTACTTCAGTGGGCTATTATCTAACCTGGCTGACTTTTAGTCTCAGGCTGACACCAAATGAAAGTGAACTGTTCTGGTGGACAAAATGGTGGTACTCACATGGAACTCGATGTTGCAGGAGTCTGGTTGGTCCTCGGCAGGGGAAAACCTCCATATCGTCTCCAGGTGGCTGAAGAGGGATCCGTCTGTACACACGGCCTGTGAGACAACATGCACACTCATCATTACACACTGCTCTTGTCCAGGACATGGCCCCAGACAAAGCCTCTCTAATCCTTGCTCTATGGACGGAGGAGCAAAATGTTAGCAGCTAGGTGATCAAAAAAACTATTTTGTATTTATCCCCTAGAAGGATCTAATCAATGTATTACAGACGATTTAACCCATTAATCTGGTCCCATAGTACATTGAAATCCCATAAGTTACAGTATTGAAATTCCACAGTACACGATATTCTTCAGAAAGTATTCACACCCCTTGACTTTTTCCACATTTTGTTGTGTTACAGCCTGAATTTGGAATGGATTAAATTTAGATTGTGTCACTGGCCAACACACAATACCCCATAATGTCAAAGTAGAATTACGTTTTTAGAAATGTGTACAAATTAATAAAGAAGGTAAAGCTGAAATGTCTTGAATCAAGTATTCAATCCCTTTGTTATGGCAAGCCTAAATCAGTTCAGGAGTAAACATTTGCTTAACAAGTCACATAAATTGCATGGACTGTGTGCAGTAAGTGCTTAACATGATTTTTGAATGGCTCCTTCATCTCTGTACTCCACACATACAATTATCTGTAAGGTCCCTCAGTCAAGCAGTGAATTTCAAACAGATGAAACCAAAAAGACCAGGGAGGTTTTCCAATGCCTCACAATGGGCAACTATTGGTAGTTAGAGAGTTTAATGGCTGTGATAGGAGAAAATGGAGGATGGATCAACAACATTGTAGTTACTCCACAATACTAACCTAATTGACAGAGTGAAAATAAGGAAGCCTGTACATAATACAAATATTCCAAAACATGCATCCTGTTTGCAATAAGGCACTAAAGTAAAACTGCAAAAAGTGGCAAAGAAATGAACTTTATGTCCTTAATACAAAGTGTTATGTTTGGAGGCAAATTTAACACAACACATCACTGAGTACCACTCTTCATATTTTCAAGCATGGTGGTGGCTGCATCATGTTATGAGTATGCTTGTCATCGGCAAGGACTAGGGACTTTTTTAGGATAAAAAGAAATGGAATAGAGCTAAGTACAGGCAGAATCCTAGAGGAAAACCTGGTTCAGTCTGCTTCCCAACAGACACTGGGAGACAAATTCACTGATCACCAGGACAATAGCATAAAACGCAAGGCCAAATATACACTGGTGTTGCTTACCAAGAAGACAGTGAATGTTCCCGATTGCCCGAGTTACAGTTTTGACTTAAAATCGGCTTGAAAATCTATGGCAAGACTTGGAAATGGCTGTCTAGTAATGATCAACAACCAACTTGACAGAGCTTGAAGAATTTTAATAATAATAATGTGCAAATATTGTACAATCCAAGTGTGCAAAGCTCTTAGAGACTTACCCAGGTTTCACTGCCAAAGGC
Source organism: Coregonus clupeaformis (assembly GCF_020615455.1). Lineage (NCBI taxonomy): Eukaryota > Metazoa > Chordata > Actinopteri > Salmoniformes > Salmonidae > Coregonus > Coregonus clupeaformis. Next base: position 52,994,553 of record NC_059221.1, on the reverse strand, counting down.
GATTCTAACACTTATTGACTTATGTAAATGAGATATTTCTGTATTTCATTTTCAATATGTGCAGAAATTTCATGTTTTCACTTTGTCATTATGGGGTATTCTGTGTAGATGGGTGAAAAAAAAAATGTTTATCTGTTTTGAATTCAGGTTGTAACAACAAAATGTGGAACAAGTCAAGGGGTATGAATACTTTCTGAAGGCACTCTAAATAGGGCACAATTTTCATATTGATACAGGATGTTTACCCTCTCCTAGCTATAAACCGTGTTGTACCATGTTATTGGGGCTTACCCTGACTTGGTGGTTTGGGACAATTGTGACCTCCGAGGTGTAACGCTCCACGATGGGGGGGAACCCAATCTCCAGCTGGGCCCGGACATCCCCGTTCCTTCCCTTCACGACCCGGGACTTCTTACACCAAGGGACAAAGTGCTGGTACTGGTCCACACTGGCCACCACACTGTACATCTGCTCTGGAGTGTACCTGGATGGGGAAGGAGAGGGGGATCCATCAAGAAGATGCTCATAGGACTACTCAGGTACACTTTAAAAAAAGAAGCTAGGAGTAAACATTGGCCTGTGATATAGTAAAGATACAATATGCTCAGGTCTATTTCAATCCAACCACATTTTAACTGAAGGTTATTGGAGTTGAGAATAGGAAAGTGGGGCTTTAGAATCACCTCTGGTCAAAAGGGGCTGACAAGACAGAGAGGAGTTGTGTGTGTGATGATGTCTCACCCTAGTATGCGGCTCTCAGAGTACTCCATCCTGCGGGCAGTGATGGCGGCAGCCAGGTTAATGAAGCTGCGGGAGGGTGTAGACCGGAGGAGGGGGGAGGACAGGAGCAGGGTGGCACGCCGTTCTGACAGTGCCCCACAGGTGCCCAGGTGTCTGGGAGGAGGAGGAGAGGGAGAAAATTATGTGTTAATCTGTGGTAAAGCACACTGGTTTTATGCTCAGATAGGTTTAGCCGCCTGCTGTGGTGACTTTTTTGTTTGATAGTCAATCTTTTCAAACTCCAGAAGAAAATAACAGTTTTAAAGTATTATAACAAAAACAATCTACATTATTTGTCCCAGTTTGGTGAAAATAGTCTGATAGTGTGTTTAAATTCCAGACTTAAAACAATGAGATTGGACCAAACCCTTTCAAAAGCTCTATAACTTCCACTATGTAGTAGGCCTATCTAAAATGGTTACTAAACTCAAAGACAAATTTGATGGATAAAGTAAGACACCTGAGGGTTATGAACAGAGCACGTTGACTGCACATGTGTAGGAGCCTAGAAGACCTGCCAGAGGGACCCCCTTCCTCTCTCAGTCCTGTGACTCAACATTCCAATGCAACATCTCGCATGGCCCGCTCAAAAAACACTGCCATACGAAATATCTCACTGCTTCAAAAATGAAACCACCAGCTTCTAGCCGAATTGATAACCTTCCCTACATAATCACCTAGGCCAGTGCTTCCTAAACTCTTTCACTCATGCCCCCATAGCCGCAGGAAGATGTTTGGGGGGGGAGCTGCAGATGGCTGTATCGTCTCCTAATAATACAGGAGTAGTAAAGGCCTAGTGCACTACCTTTGTGAAAATAATAATATTTTTGTTTTAATTATTAATATATATTTTTAATTCAAAAATGTTCAGGGGGCCCTACTTCCCGGCCCTATGACCCCCTTTCATCATGAGGGTACATCTCCTGCCGCCCACAATTTATGCCTTCAACTTTGTATTCTAAACATAATACAGAGGATTGATTGATTCTGCTGGTCAGAGTCTGGGAGACAGGCAGGCTGCCTCTTACTGGGGAACATACTTTTTTTAGCCTACTGCCTGACACAGAGAAACAGCCATTTTCCAAATCTGTACCCTACTAGAAACCATATATTCTAAGGTTTATAATGACGCTAAAGTTGTCTTTTAGCTCTTAAAAATGTACGCCAATATAGGCCAAAGCGTTATCAATCGCGAGATGTGCATCGTCACTTCGCAATAGAAACTTTCTCCATTTGGAAAAATATAATTTTCTATATAATTCTTATTCGTGCTTATGCATTTAACATGTTCAATTGTACTGCACTATTTTATTTGTTCCAAACTAGCTCAGATTTAACCAACTTTAATTGTAACCGGAAATCCAGCTTAATTTTCTTGAATTATATATATATATATATATATATATATATATATATATAAAATTGTTTCTTATTTTGTTCGTTTATCCCCTACCTCTCTGCTGCACCATGCAGACCCTAGGGAGGAGCGTCCTATAGGCCTACATTTTACACCAACGTCTCAGATTCAAAACGTATTTTTTTATGTACAAAAATTAATTTGCGTTGTATTCCACAGATTCAACCATTGTGAAAAATAAATCAGCCACAGGCTACAGTTGGTAAATGATCAAAATAGCCTACACGTCGCCGGTTGCTGCAAACTTGCTGGAGGATTGCTCACCGGCATTTTTGCTCTTACCTGATATTTGCTTTGTTGGGATTTCCTTCAGACATCTTAACCAGTGCCCGGAAAAGAAGAGGGGTGGTTTTGTTGGCCATACTCGAAGTTTGTGGTAATGCACCTTCTCAAAGTTTGAAGAGAAGCGTTGACTCCCTGCGTAGCCCGGCTTTGTCCAAGGTCTGCTATAAAATCATGTGGCACTCAGGTTGCATAAAATGGAGCCATAATGTGTGACGGGGGGGTTCTATGTCAGACGACCAATCGGAACGAAATATAGGAGTGTTATAGGCTATTGAGGATTCATGATTGATCAATCAGTCATCAAGCTGTAAATTCCCATACAGACCATTCATTATTTTGGGTAGTTTCAGTTTTTTCTATTCGCTATAGAGAACTGTACACACACACACACACACACACACACACACACACACACACACACACACACACTCATTCAGTTGCCTACTGCCTGTATGAAAACTATATATCATGCTGTGTATTACCTAATTGACTTGACATTCAGATACACTATTATTATATTTCATATTTCAATATTTTAGAGGAGATGGATTGATATTGTCAACTAATTCTCAATGTCACTGCCAGCAGCATAGGCAGACATTTATGTGTGGCTGGGCATAAGTGAAAGTGGCTGGGCCAACATTTTCCAGCAAAAATACAGCACAAATTCCCCCGACATATTTAAGTGAAAATTAGTGCCATCACATTGCATAATTTAACACATAACACAGGATAAATGTGACCAAGAAACACCACAAATTTCCCTTGACAAACGAGCCCGTTATTATTGCCAAGTAGTCAGCGCAAGTGCACAACTGTGCAACTAACTACACAACCGCTTACAACAACACCGCTGACAAAACAGGCCCACTGTCCTAGTACGACAGTAAACAAACATAATGGAATATACAACATGTCTATCGCCTACATATTCAGAGAGAGAGAGAGAGAGAGAGAGAGAGAGAGAGAGAGAGAGAGCAGAGAGAGCGTGAGAGATATACAGCACAGGAACAACAGGTGGATTCAGGACCATTGTCAGCGCATCCGCCAGACACCAGCTTGGATTGGAATATGCGCAAACAGTTTATGGCACAAATAAGCAAGGAAGAATAGAAAGCCCTGAAGGTGTTTTCATTAAGCCCAAAACAGCACACTTTTTGCCATATGAAAACAGCCACCCACAATACAATACAATCACTTTAGGGCTATATCTTGAACTGTACGGCAGGTATGAAATGAATAGATTACTTTGAATAAGCAAACGCTACAGTATAGTCACTCAGGCGTGACATCATTATACATAATTCATTTATGACTAGCTCACTTGAATCAGCAAACATAAACTTGGCCTGCCCAGGCAGGCATGAAAACATGAAATCATCATATACAGTGGGGAAAAAAAGTATTTAGTCAGCCACCAATTGTGCAAGTTCTCCCACTTAAAAAGATGAGAGAGGCCTGAAATTTTTATCATAGGTACACGTCAACTATGACAGACAAAATGAGGAAAAAAAATACAGAAAATCACATTGTAGGATTTTTAATGAATTTATTAGCAAATTATGGTGGAAAATAAGTATTTGGTCAATAACAAAAGTTTCTCAATACTTTGTTATATACCCTTTGTTGGCAATGACACAGGTCAAACGTTTTCTGTAAGTCTTCACAAGGTTTTCACACACTGTTGCTGGTATTTTGGCCCATTCCTCCATGCAGATCTCCTCTAGAGCAGTGATGTTTTGGGGCTGTCGCTGGGCAACACAGACTTTCAACTCCCTCCAAAGATTTTCTATGGGGTTGAGATCTGGAGACTGGCTAGGCCACTCCAGGACCTTGAAATGCTTCTTACGAAGCCACTCCTTCGTTGCCCGGGCGGTGTGTTTGGGATCATTGTCATGCTGAAAGACCCAGCCACGTTTCATCTTCAATGCCCTTGCTGATGGAAGGAGGTTTTCACTCAAAATCTCATGATACATGGCCCCATTCATTCTTTCCTTTACACGGATCAGTCGTCCTGGTCCATTTGCAGAAAAACAGCCCCAAAGCATGATGTTTCCACCCCCATGCTTCACAGTAGGTATGGTGTTCTTTGGATGCAACTCAGCATTCTTTGTCCTCCAAACACGACGAGTTGAGTTTTTACCAAAAAGTTCTATTTTGGTTTCATCTGACCATATGACATTCTCCCAATCCTTTTCTGGATCATCCAAAGGCACTCTAGCAAACTTCAGACGGGCCTGGACATGTACTGGCTTAAGCAGGGGGACTGCAGGATTTGAGTCCCTGGCAGCGTAGTGTGTTACTGATGGTAGGCTTTGTTACTTTGGTCCCAGCTCTCTGCAGGTCATTCACTAGGTCCCCCCGTGTGGTTCTGGGATTTTTGCTCACCGTTCTTGTGATCATTTTGACCCCACGGGGGTGAGCTCTTGCGTGGAGCCCCAGATCGAGGGAGATTATCAGCGGTCTTGTATGTCTTCCATTTCCTAATAATTGCTCCCACAGTTGATTTCTTCAAACCAAGCTGCTTACCTATTGCAGATTCAGTCTTCCCAGCCTGGTGCAGGTCTACAATTTTGTTTCTGGTGTCCTTTGACAGCTCTTTGGTCTTGGCCATAGTGGAGTTTGGAGTGTGACTGTTTGAGGTTGTGGACAGGTGTCTTTTATACGGATAACAAGTTCAAACAGGTGCCATTAATACAGGTAACAGTGGAGGACAGAGGAGCCTCTTAAAGAAGAAGTTACAGGTCTGTGAGAGCCATAAATCTTGCTTGTTTGTAGGTGACCAAATACTTATTTTCCACCATAATTTGCAAATAAATTCATTAAAAATCCTACAATGTGATTTTCTGGATTTTTTTTTCTCAATTTGTCTGTCATAGTTGACGTGTACCTATGATGAAAATTACAGGCCTCTCTCATATTTTTAAGTGGGAGAACTTGCACAATTGGTGGCTGACTAAATACTTTTTTTCCCCACTGTATAGCCTAATATCAAGGCGGGTATGAATACAGTAGCTCACTTTGAATCAAACACATATAAAAAACAGAAAATATCACATTCACACAAGTATTCAGACCCTTTACTCAGTACTTTGTTGAAGCACCTTTGGCAGCGATTACAGCCTCGAGTCTTCTTGGGTATGACGCTACAAGCTTGGCACACCTGTATTTTGGGAGTTTCTCCCATTCTTCTCTGCAGATCTTCTCAAGCTCTGTCAGGTTGGATGGGGAGCGTCGCTGCACAGCTATTTTCAGGTCTCTCCAGAGATGTTCGATCGGGTTCAAGTCCAGACTCTGGCTGGGCCACTCAAGGACATTCAGAGACTTGTCCCGAAGCCACTACTGCGTTGTCTTGGCTGTGTGCTTAGGGTCGTTGTCCTGTTGGAAGGTGAACCTTCGCCTCAGTCTGAGGTCCTGAGCTCTCTGGAGCATATTTTCATAAAGGATTTCTCTGTACTTTGCTCTGTTCATCTTTCCCTCAATCCTGACTACTCTCCCAGTCCCTGCAGCTGGAAAACATCCCCACAGTATGATGCTGCCACCACCATGCTTCACCATAGGAATGGTGCCAGGTTTCCTCCAGACTTGACGCTTGGCATTCAGTCCTAAGAGTTCAATCTTGGTTTCATCAGACCAGAGAATCTTGTTTCTCATGGTCTGAGAGTCCTTTAGGTGCCTTTTGGCAAACTCCAAGCAGGCTGTTATGTGCCTTTTACTGAGGAGTGGCTTCCGTCTGGCCACTCTATCATAAAGCCTGATTGGTGGAGTGCTGCAGAGATGGCTGTCCTTCTGGAAGGTTCTCCCATCTCCACAGAGGAACTCTGCAGCTCTGTCAAAGTGACCATTGGGTTCTTGGTCACCTCCCTGACCAAGGCCCTTCTCCCCCGATTGCTCAGTTTGTCTGGGCGGCCAGCTTTAGGAAGAGTCTTGGTGGTTCCAAACTTCTTCCATTTAAGAATGATGGAGGCCACTGTGTTCTTGGGACCTTCAATGCTGGCAAAAATATTTGGGTACCGTTCCCCAGATCTGTGCCTCGACACAATGCTGTCTCAGAGCTCTACGGACAATTTATGTGGTACCATATGATTGCGATATTACATTAGATCCCAGGAACCTCCTACTACATTTTTCAAAATGTCTGATTAGTCAGGAGACAATACAAACAGCAAATCAAATTAATTAATTTCATTTAAATTTTTATATATTTGAAGCCAGTGTTCAATCTGGCAGGGCCTCTGCCCAGACTGGCCGTGCCATGGCTTCACCTCTGGTCACTGCCCAATTACCCCCCAAATTGAATGGTCAAATTCCAATGCAGTGTTCTCAACACTGTCACAGTGATGCTATTGTGGAGAGTCAAAGTCCAAACCCACCATGCATGATGTGGGTGGGTGTTTCATGACGGAGGGGATGACTGAGACAGACGACCTGTCTGGTTATGATGCAAACCTGGACCTTGGTACGCTGACTGGTACACTATCTCCAACTGTGGGTTTAAACAAAGTCAGGGCAACTTGCAAATTATAGCAGGTTGACATGGGTCACATGACATAACCTACTGTACTGCAGGCCTAGAAAGAACATCCATATTGGTATTACCAATATTTCAGAATAACATTGCTTTAATCCACTATTTGATTAAAATAATTGAGGCTATACTGTATGTTGACCTCCCGCACTAATTAATGTCCTATTGCTTAGGCTATTATAAGGCCAGCTATAACACTGTTAGTCTAACTAACCACTTAATTATTAATGACCTATGTGGCAACATAGCCAGAAGTGGAGGAATTAGGTCGCATTCAGGATTGTCAGGCCTCTATTAGGCCAGCTTACCAAACAGCGATTGGACAGTCAATCCAATCAGAGATGGTAGGTACTGTACATATACGTAACTCAGAGGCTGGCTCTGTCTGTGCTGAAATTGTAGGTTAGGTCATAGGCCATAGCTCGCTCTGTGCTGTAATGGTATGTTCTTAGACAAGCGTTTGGCTCTTGAGTGTTGGAATATCACACTGTACTTTACATAACCCACAGAGGGTAAAATAAGACCTAGTTTGCTCTGTTGAGAGTGGTGACATTTTGTGTCACCTTTTTGTGCCAGTTTGGGGATGGAACGAAACAGGAGCCTGAAGTGAGAGACGTATTTGTCTTGAACTTAGGCTTTTAGAATTACAGTGTACTTCATTGTTTCCATTAGACTCAAATTCAACATTTTTTAAAAACAATTTGACCAGTGTCCGCAACTTCACAAAGGAGACAAAGGAGACAAAACAAACCATCACTTACAGTGACGTCTTTACGCTTTAGAGATGTCATCATCAGTCACCTGGCTGTATGTTTTACGAAGATGTGCCAATTATTTAACTTTATAGGCTTACCCCTCTTTCAAATCAGGAACTTTAACTACCCGATGGATAGGATTACTCTATATACCACCTGGTGGACAAAATAAAGAACATCTGTTGACTCATGTTGGATCATGTGAGAAACACTTCATTAATATTTACAGTAAATCAGTGAATAACACAGATTACAACACATAAACAGGTTAAACAGGGATGTTGATGAGGAGCTTGTATGCGGTCTCTTGGAGGTTGAAATCTCCTCCTTCAAACTGAAATAGTTGTCATCAGATTTCATGAGTCACATCACGGACCTTAACCAGAACAATAGAGACTGTAATTATCTCCTTAGGAACATAACATTGTGTGTATATGTGTGCGTGTGTGTGTGTGCGCGCGCAGACGTTCGTATGCATTGTTTGTGTTCAGTTTTTTGTCGCTTTGTAGCAATGTTTGGAGAGGAAGGACAGAGAACCTCTGGGTTAGAGATATTTCAAACATGTCCATGAAACAGGTCACAGAGCTAGAAAATCACATGAGGGAGAAAGTCTGTACATAGTTCAATGTCAGAACATTGTGAACTGGCAGGGAAAACATACTGGGCTGCATACTGTGTTGGGGAGTAGTGAACTACATTTAGTTAAACTAGTAATTTAACTACATTTTGCAATAGCTTGGTGGTAGTTGAACTTAATTCAAATATTGTGTGTTAATTACTGTTCTTTAGCATGTGGTGGTGTAGCTACTGTAACTTCTGTAACTACACATAAAATATGGGTGAAATAGGCAAGAATTTCCTTTGTTTTTCGACATCAGACCTGTCTATTTCTCACTTGAAATTAGACGTTGTGTTGTGACTCCAGAGTGATCTGCTCTTGCAATTTGTCATCTATGACATTTAGATATGATCATTTATCACAAAGTAGTTTGTATGTAGTGAACTACTTTTTCAAAGTAACTCTTGTTAAGTAAAGTATATTTTTGTTAAGGGTAGATTAACTTCTTCCGTTGTGAAGTAATTGCTTGCTTGGTAAACTATATTTTCAAAGTAGCTTCCAACACTACTAATGATTGACACAAACAATGAAATACAAGAACAGTTTCTCTCATATGGACAGATCATGATAAATGCCTTGGTTTTCAAACCAATCACTTGTCTTGGAATGAAAGCTCTCCCTGACGTCTTGCTCTTCCCCATGATAATCATCAATAGAGAAAATATGTTTACAGGGAATATTGTGCAAGTGAAGTTGTTGTATGTTTAGACGAGTGCCTGATAATCTGATCTGAAACCTTGAGTTAGCCTTATCTCAAGGCCTGGCAGCTGACTGGGGGTATAGTCTGTCACAGCCCGAGAAGGGCTGGTTGAACTGAACACACACACACACACATGGGGGCACACACGGGGGCACACACAGGCATACGGGCACACACACGTTTCTGAGATAGTGGCCCGGGAAGTAAATTATTGTGTGGAATAACACCCGTGACAGTTTCATATCCCTGCCATGCCCTTGAGAATTTTATCACACCCATGACACACCGGAGTCAGAAACAGAGACTTGTGGGAAGGAAAAGTACCAGCAATGTGCTCTATGATAAAAGACATGAACCCAAACACAAATATTGTGGAAAGAAATTATGAAAGAGATTGGTGTGTTTTTTCACTATCTAATCATGTCATGAGGTTGTTCAATGACAGACATTAATTTGTTTAAAAATCGATCTAATAATTTAATTTCAGAGAGCAGGGATTCTTGAAAGTCGGGACAATCCTTGTCCGGCAGGGAAATTGCATTTTTATAGTTGAAAAAAGTAAATTTTGTTTCAATATTTCCTTTTAAAAATAACGTTTAGGGGAATTTTATTGTGGAAAATATGTGTTTTTTTATTCACTTCCATGTCGGCTCTCTGCCAGGAAATGCCCTTGTCTGGTGCAAAGTATCACAATTTCAAACTCCACCAAAAAGTGTTAAAAATTCTAATTTTAACTCATTAATAACTGGCAAAAATGAATATTAACTGGATAAGTATCATATGTAGTTTCTTGCAATAGCCATCTCTGAGGAATATTTATCTCAAAACTGTGATTCCTACAAAATGTGTTCAGAGTTTTGGTAAACTCCATCAGATTTGTCTAAAATCCTAAATTAATCAGAATCGAGCAGGGTCAGCTATACCATGAGATTCCCTTCTTCATCTCCTGATTAACTGTAGTGCAACAAGACCACCCATGATCTGAAAAGTTCTCTAGTTTTGATTGATTTAAACAAACAATATTGAAATCACCATGGTCACAACCATAACCTGTCAACTCCATCTCCATTATATATTAAGAATATTAATTTTGGTTCAAATATGTAGGTTGTAGAGTCATAAAGCAACTGAGGGAAAAAAATCTGTATTTTGTATAACACTTGAATGAAGAAGAAAATAAGTCATAACTCCGTAAAACGTCAATTCTGTCAGATTTCTGTCTAACATCAACTCTGTCAGAGTGCTGAAAAATCTGACAGAATGGTTATATTTTGTTGTAGATTGTCAAATAAATCACTTACTATATTTTCCAAATGTTTGTATTTAACTTGTATTTTTAAAGACAAGAATATGTCTGTTTTGAGTTTCTGTTTTCAACTCCGCCAGTGGCTTGTCAACTCTGTCACTGATTGTTAACCCCTTTAAGATAGATGTTTTTGGTAAATATTCAGAAAAAATATGTTCATCATTGTCCTGCAATATAGGCTGAAACGATTGAAGTACAGTACTTGCCGTGCTAGACATGCTTTATAAATCTTGTTTTATGTTCCGAATTTAGAAAAACATGCCAAAATGCTAACAAAATTAGCCCTGGAGCATTATACATTAGTATAAAATAAAACAAAAAGAAGTTTGGAGATTTATATTACATATTTGAATATGTAATATATTCTAATTCTAGAATGAAACAATCAAGGCCTTTAAACACTTGTTGGACAATAAATATACAAATAAAATGCCTTTTACGGAGTTGAAATAAATCAAGTTAGGTGCATTTTCTGAAAAAAGATTTTAGTTAGGAGGTTGTTCCTTTACATTGTGTGGTAGCTGATACTTTTGTCTATAAAAATGTATATTTCAAATCTTGTTAATATTAAGACAAATATTTGTAATAGAAAAGTTGGGATTGTCCCGTCTTTCAAGAATCCCTGAGAGACAAATCCGCCTCACTCTCAGATAAATGAGTAGTACTCCTAGGTTTTACACAGTCAAATGTAACAATAACTACATTCTTTATAAAGAACTGTATGAATGATACATTTGTGACATCAATATTTACAAAATATATTTAAAAAAGCATTCAATACAGTAATATTTGACATTTTAATAATTGAGCAGATGCTCTTATCCAGAGCGACTTACAGTAAAAGTGCATTCATGTTAAGATAGCTAGGTGAGACAACCACACATCACAGTCAAAAATACAGGATACAAACATTTCATTCCATGCTAAACAATGGATATATAGCATTTAGCAACAAAAAAAACGAATTCTCATACACATACACTAAAATCTAAGAACTGTCATGAGCCCTCTCACTCCACCGGGTTACCACCTTAATTTGTTTCCACTATCTTCCACTCTGCTCACCTCCCTCTCTCTACTCAGCCTAACTAGCTCCACCTGTCCCTGCTCTGCTCGGCTCTAATTACTCTGCCAGCTGCGCTGCATTACCCACTAACCTCTCCCAGTATTTAAGGCCCTGTCTTTCAGCTCTCCGGTGTCAGATCGTCTGCAAAGCTCACACCCGGAACCTGTTTGCTCGCGCTTCTGGCTCACCCTGGTTTTGTGACCCCCGGACCTGCCTGTTTTTTGGATACTCTTCTGCCTCAGGAGATCCAGACCTGCTTCTGCCATTACGACTCCTGACTACTCTTCAATCCCGGTAACTCTGACCAGCCTTCTGCCTTGCTACTACGTATTTTGGATTTCCCTTGAACTGTACTGCTGCCTGGTTTCATTCCGCCCTGTTGTGTCTGTGTCTCCCCCCAGGACTTCTGGACCACCCACCACCGGCTTCATAGGACGCATCGCTGCCACTGGGGGGCACAGACCCAGCGCATTGGACGGGATCCCTGTTACCCCTGGAGCCTTCATTCACTCCCTACTTCCCTTTTCCCTTAAGTTTAATAAACTTTCTGGTGTGACGCAATTGTGGTCCTCTGGTCGTCTGTCTGAATCGTGACAGTACGATCTGACCATTATGGACTCAGCGCACACTTTCCCCGACATGGAAACCGATGAGCATGAGCAGCAGTTCCAGCAGCAGCAACAACAACTCGCCATGATCATTCAACTCCTCACCAACCTTACCCCAGCCAGTCTGCCCACCAGCCCAGCCCCCGAGTTACCTGCCCCGGTCATTGCAGCCGCTGCTCCGGAACCCAAGATTGGAAACCCCGAGCGGTTCAACGGCGATTCAACCCAGGTCCGGCCATTCCTGACTAGCTGCCGACTTCAGTTCTCCTTGCAGCCAAGGACCTTCGCCACGGAGGGGGCTAAAGTTGGGTATGCCATCACTCACCTGACGGGCCGAGCTCGACTCTGGGGAACAGCAGAGTTCGAACGTCAAACCCCCGCATGTGCAACCTTCGACCTGTTTGCTGAGGAGATGCTGAAGGTGTTTGACCTGGATTCACCCACCGCAGAGGCGTCTCGTGAACTGTTCAGTATTCGACAAGGCAGACGTACAGTCGCAGACCATTCCATCGACTTCCGAACCCTGGCTAGACGAAGTTCTTGGAACACACCATCGTTGGTGGACGCGTTCTTCCATAGTTTGGCTGACTATATCAAGGACGAGTTGGTCTCCCATGAACTGCCTTCCACTCTTGATGAAGCCATCGCACTGACTGTCAGGATCGACAGAAGGATACAGACCCGTCGTCGTGAGAGGGGCGCCAAGGTCCACCTACTACCGGCATTCGGAGAGATCCGACTGGGCTCCTGTCATCTACTGCCACTCACCCAGGTCAGCTTGATCAGTCTGAGCCTATGGAGATTGGGCGAGCCTCCCTCACTCCTGCAGAGCGCCAGCGCCGCTTCACCTCAAACCTCTGCCTCTATTGTGGAGGTGATGGACATCGTGTGGTAACCTGCCCTTTAAAGGGCCGAAGCTCACCGGGCGTAGGGGGAGTCCGGTTGAGTTCAATGACCATCCAGTCCTCCGACCGCAAACCCCTGCTGCAAGTTCACCTCCGCCTCTCTGACTCAACTCACACCCTGGCTGCTCTGGTGGATTCTGGCGCCCGAAGCCAACATAATGGACATCAAGCTGGCACGCCAACTGGGACTGGAGAACCTCCGTTTGACACCTCCTATTCCTGCCCGGGCACTGGACGGACACTTACTCGGATCGGTCACTCATGTCACGGCCCCGGTCTCGATGGGTCTGTCCGGAAACCATCAAGAAACTATCCAGTTTCACCTGCTCCCCTCTCCAGGCCAACCCCTCATCCTGGGTTACCCATGGCTCCGCCCGGCACAACCCTCAGCTCGACTGGGTGACCGGGGTGATCAGGGAGTGGGGAGAGGACTGCCACCGAACCTGCCTGCTTGCTGCCGCACTACCCCCTCGGCCAGTACCTACTAACTCCGCTCCTGACCTCTCCAATGTCCCAGAATGCTACCATGGTCTCAGAGAGGTGTTTAACAAAGCAAGAGCCACATCTCTGCCCCCTCACCGACCGTACGACTGTGCCATCGACCTCCTCCCTGGAACAGCTCCTCCAAGGGGTCGTCTTTATTCGTTGTCTGCTCCTGAAAGAAAGTCCATGGAGGACTACATCAATGGCTCTCTGTCCGCAGGATTAATCCGTTCATCTTCATCTCCTGCTGGTGCTGGCTTCTTCTTTGTGGGGAAGAAGGACGGATCTCTTCGCCCCTGCATCGACTACAGGGGACTCAACGACATCACAGTGAAGAACCGTTACCCTCTGCCTCTGCTCACCTCTGCTTTTGAGTTGCTCCAGGGAGCCACTGTTTTTACCAAGTTGGATCTCAGAAACGCTTACCACCTAGTGCGGATCCGGGAGGGAGATGAATGGAAAACCGCATTCAATACACCAACAGGCCACTACGAGTATCTGGTTGTGCCTTTTGGCCTCACCAATGCTCCTGCTGTGTTCCAGGCTCTAGTGAATGATGTACTGCGGGACATGTTAAACAAGTTTGTCTTCGTTTACCTGGATGACATCTTAATTTACTCCAGAAACCTGTCTGAACACACCCGCCATGTCCAGCAAGTCCTTCATCGTCTTCTGGAGAATTCCCTCTACGCCAAGGCAGAGAAATGTGAGTTTCACGTCAAGACAGTGGCCTTCCTGGGGTACATAGTGGCAGAAGGAAGTATCCAAATGGATCCTGCCAAAGTATCAGCAGTCACTTCATGGCCAGTTCCGGAGAACAGAAAGAAGCTGCAACAGTTTCTGGGGTTTGCTAACTTCTATAGGAAGTTTATCCGGAACTACAGTACCGTTGCTGCCCCTCTCACTGCTCTAACCAGCACCAAGCAACCCTTCACCTGGACCCCAGCAGCCGACAAAGCCTTCAGTACCCTCAAGGTGAGGTTCACCTCCGCTCCCATCCTCCAGATGCCTGATGTGGACCGGCAATTCATTGTGGAGGTGGACGCCTCGGATGTGGGAGTTGGTGCTGTGATTTCTCAGTGGGCTGCGGAGGATAGGAAGCTCCATCCCTGTGCCTTTTTCTCACGTCGGTTGTCCCCCTCTGAGTGCAATTACGACATAGGGAACCGTGAGCTGCTGGCTGTGAAGCTTGCCTTGGAGGAGTGGCGTCACTGGCTGGAGGGGTCCACCATTCCATTTCTCGTTTGGACCGATCATAAGAACTTGGAGTACATCCGCACGGCCAAACGGTTGAACTCCAGGCAGTCCCGCTGGGCCCTGTTCTTCACCAGGTTTAATTTCACTCTGTCATACCGGCCTGGATCACGCAACACCAAGCCAGACGCCCTCTCCCGTCAATTCCAGAAGGATGACACCCCCTCCAAGGACCCTGTGTCGATTCTGCCAAGTCCCTGCATCGTTGCAGCTCTGACCTGGGCTGTTGAGGAACAGGTGCTGGAGGCTCTCCGTAACCAGCCAGGTCCCAGCACTTGCCCAGCTGACCGCCTTTTTGTCCCCGAAGACCTGAGGTCCCAGGTCATTCAGTGGGGACATGACTCCCGCCTAGCTTGTCACCCTGGCTCCACCCGCACTTACAACCTGCTCGCCCAGAGGTTCTGGTGGCCCTCTCTGAGGAAGGATGTACGGGAATTCGTCCAAGCCTGCCCCATCTGCAACCAACACAAGTCGTCCTGCCAGCCCCCCAGCCGGATTGCTGCAGCCCCTGCCTGTGCCCAGACGTCCCTGGTCTCACATCGCCCTTGACTTTGTCACGGGGCTGCCCCCTTCAAGTGGCATGACCGTCATTCTCACCATCGTTGACCGTTTCAGCAAGATGGCACACTTCATTCCCCTCCCCAAGCTCCCAACCGCCAAGGAGACCGCCCAGGTGGTCCTGGAACACGTCTTCCGGATCCACGGACTGCCAAGGGATGTTGTTTCTGACCGTGGTCCACAATTCTCCTCCGCTTTTTGGAAGGAGTTCTGTCACCTGCTGGGAGCCACAGTCAGTCTGACTTCCGGATTCCATCCCCAATCCAATGGGCAGTCAGAGCGGGCTAATCAGGAGCTCGAGAAGGCACTGCGATGCATGACTTCACGCAACCCCCACTCCTGGTCGCAGCAATTGACATGGGTGGAGTACGCACACAATTCTCTGACCTGCTCTGCCATCGGTATGTCCCCTTTCCAATGTGTTTATGGATACCAGCCTCCTCTATTTGCCAGCCAGGAGGAGGAGGTTACTTGCCCATCTGCACTTGCTTTTGCCCGTCGATGTCGCCGCACCTGGTCACAAGCCCGAGCCACACTCCTCAGGTCCGTTGCCAGCTACACTACCGGGGCCAACCGTCGGAGAATTCCTGCTCCCACCTACCATGTTGGTCAAAGGGTGTGGTTGTCATCGAAGAACCTGCCACTCAGGGTGGAGTCGCAGAAGCTGGCACCTCGGTTCATTGGCCCATTCCCTATCATAAGAGTGATTAGCCCAACTGCTGTCCGGCTCCAACTGCCTAATTCCCTGAGGGTGCACCCCACTTTCCATGTGTCTAAGATTAAGCCCATCCATGAGAGTCCGCTGGTCCCTGCTGCGCCTGGTCCTCCTCCTCCACGGCTCGTCGATGGTGGTCTGGTTTACACCGTCCGCCGCCTGCTTCGGTCCAGACGGAGGGGTAGGGGTCTCCAGTACCTCATTGACTGGGAGGGCTATGGACCTGAGGAAAGGACCTGGGTGCCAGCTAGTCGGATTGTGGATAGGACTCTCATCACCGCTTTCCACCAACGGCATCCGGATCAACCTGCAATCCGTAGGGGCCGCCCCAGAGGGGTCCCTAACCGTCCGGCCCGCTCGGCTTCCTGTCCTGTGCCTGATCCTGTCTCGGGACCTGTCCCATCTCCCGACCACGGCCCTCCGGCTTCCTCCGAGGATGAGGACGTTCACTCGGACCGTTCGGAGGAGTTCTAGCCCTCCTCCGGCTCCCCTCCTCCCGCCCGGCGTGGTGTTGCTCTTGGGACTTCTGGGGCCGTCCCTTGGGGGGGTTCTGTCATGAGCCCTCTCACTCCACCGGGTTACCACCTTAATTTGTTTCCACTATCTTCCACTCTGCTCACCTCCCTCTCTCTACTCAGCCTAACTAGCTCCACCTGTCCCTGCTCTGCTCGGCTCTAATTACTCTGCCAGCTGCGCTGCATTACCCACTAACCTCTCCCAGTATTTAAGGCCCTGTCTTTCAGCTCTCCGGTGTCAGATCGTCTGCAAAGCTCACACCCGGAACCTGTTTGCTTCGCGCTTCTGGCTCACCCTGGTTTTGTGACCCCGGACCTGCCTGTTTTTTGGATACTCTTCTGCCTCAGGAGATCCAGACCTGCTTCTGCCATTACGACTCCTGACTACTCTTCAATCCCGGTAACTCTGACCAGCCTTCTGCCTTGCTACTACGTATTTTGGATTTCCCTTGAACTGTACTGCTGCCTGGTTTCATTCCGCCCTGTTGTGTCTGTGTCTCCCCCCCAGGACTTCTGGACCACCCACCACCGGCTTCATAGGACGCATCGCTGCCACTGGGGGGGGCACAGACCCAGCGCATTGGACGGGATCCCTGTTACCCCTGGAGCCTTCATTCACTCCCTACTTCCCTTTTCCCTTAAGTTTAATAAACTTTCTGGTGTGACGCAATTGTGGTCCTCTGGTCGTCTGTCTGAATCGTGACAAGAACAGTAATATCTTACACACACATGAAGGTACCCATAAGCAATCATTTCTGATGAAAAACATTGGTGGATATAGAGTTTTGGAAATAAA
This sequence comes from Coregonus clupeaformis, assembly GCF_020615455.1. NCBI lineage: Eukaryota > Metazoa > Chordata > Actinopteri > Salmoniformes > Salmonidae > Coregonus > Coregonus clupeaformis. The sequence goes on along the minus strand of NC_059221.1, from coordinate 52,977,263 downwards.
CTCTTCAAATGTATAAGAGGGTTGTGACATCAAAGCAAAGCGTTGTGACATCATAGCAAAGCCCCCACCTTGAAGTTGGTGGTTGAACATTGTGTGTAAAGAAGACAATTTTGGATGTCCATGTTGTTGGCTGAAATTATGTGCTTGTGTGTGGCTCCAATGCAAATCATATGTATAACTTATGTATATAGCCTATGTATGTATAAAGTAAAGGGTTATATTACATTCTATAGTTTTATGGCTATTTTTGTTCCTCTTTCCCGTTGGTTGAGAAGATGATCTTGCTCATAGTTCTGATGTACTGGGACCCGTCCAGTGCTGAGATCTTAGGGCTGCTGAGGGGCAGGAGGGCATTGTTGGTGTAGTATCTGAATGCAGGGTTCGATGACTGGATGGCATCCAGAAATACCTATAGTGAGAGGGGTCCTGCTATCAAATCTACTCAAAAGTACTACTTACACTTCCATAGAAAATCTATAAATATCTAGTATCATATACATTATACGTATGTACATGCAGTATGCACTGGAGACAGGGAGGAGAAAGAGGGAGAGGAGCACCTAAATAACTAATTGATGTCAAGTAAGCACTAGGAATATTACCCCCTCTAGTGGTCCTTCTTGCTCACTGCAGACACACCACAGCCTACTGTACCTTCACAATATCCTCTGTGTCCTGAGCTGCATTCTGGAACACCATCCCACAGTGTTGCAGGTACGTGTCATAGAGGCTGCGTGTGTGGGCGTCGACCTGCTGCAGCGAAGAGTCCCCTGGCTCTGCCCTCTGCAGGTTGTCCAGGAAATCCGTGTTGACAGGGCCGCACTCAATAAGACTCACACTGCATAATGGTGGATGGAGAGAATCAATACCAACACAGAGTGTTGCACATACAGTGCACATCCAAAACGAAACACTGACAAAGGGATACATGAGCTGATGACCTCTGTCTGGACTCACTGGATGTTGAAGTGCTGCAGGAGAATGGCCAGACTCTCACAGGCGCCCTCTACTGCAAACTTACTGGCACAGTACACCTCATTAAAAGGGAGTCCTACAATACAATCACACACAGATCTGTGATTATCATGGCAATAAATACTAAACAAAGCTCAAAATCTGACCTCAGATCAGTGTCTAAGGGCAATTTCATCCCACTCCCTCTCCTGTCACCCCAGCCCTGCTCTCTCTCTCTCACCCTGTAGCCCACCGATGCTGCCAGTGACCAGGATGCGTCCGTGGCCCTGGGCCTTCATCCCTGGTAGGAAGGCCTGGATGGTGCTGATGGTGCCCAGGAGGTTGACTTCCAGGATCTGCCTCATGGTGGCCAGGGACTGGGCCTCTAACGGCCCCATCAACCCCACCCCAGCATTACACACTGCCAACAAGAAGACCACAGACACACAGAAAGTCAGAGCACATGACATAATGTATGCTGTACACATGTAAAGAAATAGTCTTTGATGTAAAAATATGAAGGACATCTGTTCTTCTGTTTTGCGCACACAACCACACACAACCCCACAAACACACACACACGCATGCACACGCGCACACACGCACACACACACGCACACAATATTACACTATTACTGTAAGTCATGACTCTGGCCGTACCCAGAATGTTCACCCTCTTCTCCCTGACCCTGTCCCTGGCATCCAGAATGGACCCCTGGTCAGTGATGTCCATCTGGAGGATGTCCAGGGTGTCCTTGTGCAGGCCCTTCACACAGTCCAGCAGACGCTCCTTCTTGGCAAGATTCCTCATGGTGGCATAGACTAAACAGAGGGGATATCAGTGGTCAAGGACATCAGAGATTTCACCATCAGAGATCTACCATTAAACATGTACGGAACAAAAAGTATGAAACAGAGCTTTACAACAACATTATATTGTCATCATAGTTTCCAAAACTATAATTTTCTGTAATTACATTGTGATGCAGATAAACCAACCAAAACCTGTTTTCTAATATGTGCCTGCCATGTAGTCAACAGGCATAATACTCAGAGACAGCTTACTGCTTCAAAGCCATTATGCAACAAACATGTCACGTATTGTACCAACGGTGTTTATTACATGATCTTACAGCACTGAATAAAATAAACGCTTTCTGTATGGTGATGTCCTTGCAAGTCAGTCGCTGCTTACCTTTGTACATTTTCGCTGGATCCGAGGCCAGCCGGACGGCCAGACTGAGGCCTATCCCCGAGGAGCATCCTGTGATCAGCACCACTGTCTGCTCCATTGGGCTGCTGGTCTACACGTCCTCTGGGTCTGGTACCTAACGGAGAGATGAGGTCTGAGGGAAGGAGACGAGGAGATACACGAGGCAGCTCAGTAGGGTTTGATGAGGGGTGTGAGATGAGATGGTATGGGAAGAGATCCAGTTTGTTTTGTTTGCTGATGCTCAAAGTCATGTTTTCACTGTCTTCCCTATCACAAGGTCCCTAGAATATAAACATGCTCTCATTTCCCAGCCCAGGATGGAGTTTTGCTAGGCCAGGTGTTCCCACGAGGTCTGTCTGTGGCCATCAACCCATCACCCGAGCCCTTTCACTCACTGGTTCAAAACATTCTCTAAGACCTAAACCTCAACTGGAGTTGTGCATAAAGGGTGTGAGCATTGAGCAAGTTGAGGAAGCTAAACTCCCAGGTAAAACATTGGATGGTCACTTATCATGGGCAAGTCATATTGACAAAGTTATTGTGAAGATGGGGAGGGGTATGTCTGTTATTAACAGATGTTCTGCGTTTTTGACACATAAATCAACTGTACTAGTTGTTCAGTCTCTGGTCTTGTCTTATCTTGATTACTGTCCAGTAATATGGTCCAGTGCAGCAAAGACAGACTTGGCAAAGCTGAAGATGGCTCAAAACAGAGCAGCACGCCTTTCCCTTAACTACATAGTGTATACAGAACTAACATCAACAACATGCATGCCAGTCTTTCCTGGTTGAGGGTTGACGGGAGACTAACTGCTTCTCTTCTAGTTTTAATGAGAAATATTACTGTGATTAAAATTACTGATTGTCTGCATAATCAAATAACATTCAGCTCAGACACCCATACATACCCCATAAGACATGTCACCAGGGGTCTCTTCACATTCCCCAAGTCAAACACACAGACACTCTAACACACACATTATTTTTTGTTGTATTGTTTGTATTATTTTTGTTGTTGTATGGTTTGTATATAGTTGTATTTAAAATGTGTGTGACTGTCCTTGTCTATCAGTGTTTTGTTACTTGTCATGTTTTGTGTTTTTTGTGGACCCTAGGAAGAGTAGCCACTGCTTCTGCAAAAGCTAATGGGGATCCAAATAAACAAATAAAATAAACATGACCCACTGATAGAGACTGGAGCTTTGATTTTGTCCTCAGTGTCAGTCAATCTATCACATCATTTGAAAAAAACTGCCAAACCTGAGGAAAATTATCCGGAACAATAAATATCCCTACAGCAGTTAGTTACTTTAACCAGTAGATGGAAGCACTGTCATTATCAATGTGTGCAGCACAGGAGCCCTAGCCAGTGGGCCCTCGGGTCAGTATCTCTGGTCACACTCAAACCTACACTGACCACACATTCTCCTAGAACACACAGTGGACCACTAACACTCCACCTAAAACAAAACAATTATGTTGAGAACAGCCAGTGAAGAACACAAAAGGGTCTTGGATAAAATAGAGACATTTGGAGTATAATTAGTCTCTCGTTGGCTATACTTGCCAACTGACACCCACACTTACCAGAAATGCATTGGCTGAAATTACTACATAGCCAGTAATTGAAAGCCTGTAAACCCCTGGTAGGATAGTTATAGGGCTCGTAGCGAGTGTCATGTAGATGCTCTTTGTTTTGGAGAACTGCAGTCTAGTGCTATGGTAGGGTAGGCTGTAACATTCTTTCAAATCCATCCTAAGAACTGTGCCATTTAAGTCCAGACCTCTAGGCAGAGGAAGTAAGTTATAGCACAAATGTTGATACATAGGCCTATGCATTCTCTTGCTGGAATAGATAGGAGAGGTCAGTGCTGAAACCTTGACATTTGACTTCTGAGAACTTATGCAGCAGGTTAGGAGAATTAGGTTAAGGAAAAGGATTAGGGTTAGCTAAAACGCAAACATTTTCAACTTTTTCACTATTTTGTGTGAGTGAAGTGAGTTCGGAAAAAGCTGAAAGTATGCATCTTAGAAATAGTTTTCACATACAAACATTATATGTCCGAACTCCGAATCAAATAGGCTTCCAAATAATAACATGGTGTGGTAGAACGTTTATTTTTATTGGAGAATTTCTGCATAAAGTCCCATCAGGTATACTGATTTCAGATGTGTCCATGTAAACAGGATTATTAGGGAAATCGTTCTTCTTGCAAAACATGTAAACGTTTAAATCAAACTATTATATTAAAGGGCGAATGCACTTCCAGATTTGGCCTGTTTTAGACTTGGTTAATTAAGAAATGTTAGCGGCCATGACTGAATTCAAACTTGATTTGGTTTCGGGGTGTGGTTTGATGTGGGTGTCGCTTGTGTGTGTTCGCAGGTGGGAAGAGTTCGCCAAATTATTTCACCAATTAGCTTCAGCTGGCTGGTGTGCGACCTCGTGGCAAAGTTGGTTTCCCTTTCGATAGCCTATCTCCGGGGCTAGTTAGAGACCTTCAACAAATTACACAATGTAAATGAGACAATATTTTCATGTTGCACACCTTTTAGTCTTTTCATTAAATGCTTTCAATATTTGTATATGAATTTTTACAATTTAAAGTTGGTTTGAGGTTTTTAAGTCATCACGTCATCCAAAAACATTGGATGAACATAAAATGTTAATGTCTTCGGCTGCGAGTGATGAAAATAAATAAGCTTCAGTGAAAATGTAAATAATTTCATGGATGTTTTGTGCACAAATGTGATGACTAAAGTGTCTTATTAGGATTTTTTTTATCTGACTTCTCTATTTGTCGTATATGGAAATTGTCTTTCTGGGCCAGGTGTCAGTTAAACTGCAGTACCGATAAAAGACTGTAGAAGCAGTCGAAACCGTGCTTCTAGACCAGAACCCTAGCACCTTGCTTACAGCCTGAACTGCCCTATGTCCTGTTCTCTTTACAACAATGAACCCAAATCTGACCAATCAGAATATAACAAAGTAGGGGCCTAACAGCAGTGGCTTAGAAAATAATATTTCTCATAAAATAATCCTACACTGAATTTATGATCCTATTTACACATTGTAGTCAATTTTGACAGTAGAATACATGTTTCTGACACATATCGATGCCACATATAGGCTGTTTTCTAAGTGAGAAGTTGGTTTTTAGGGCAGTTGTTCTTTAATCATTCTGAGTATTCACAATAATCGTAGGCCTATTATTTTAATTTATTTTGCACCTGCGCCAGGTCACCTGACATTTGAGTTTGCCCTACATTTCCAATTGGAGTCAGAAGTGCATGGGAAAACGTGATATAGGTTAGTATTAAATATGGTATTCAGATCAGTGGCACCCAGCCCAGTAAAAATTGAACATAAGTGCACCATTATTATTCAATGCAAATAAATCAGGTGCTCAATCCATCACGCAAATATTTGCTCGGTGGTGACGGTGACCCCATCCACAGTGGCCGTCTCCAGTCAACTCCTCCAGGTAAAAGAGAAATGGGGTTTGTTCATCTGCCAAGAAGGCGTCTGTCCAAACAGTCCTCGATTTCCTCCGATATAGATCACTTCCCCCCATGGCCATCGCAAATTCCAGGGCGCTCACAAGCCCAGGCTCGGCCACTCTGCCAGCAGCGCTCCCCAAAGCCCCAAGTGGCTGTCCATTAAAACACATTCATTTTCAGTGTGGATATTTGCTGATTAGATCTGCATGCCAAGACCATTAATCTCCGCCTGTCAGAAATGTGTACAGTACAGGCCTTTCTCCAGAGATGGCCAGTATTTCTGTTACATGTATTTGAAATATGTATTTCAATTACTTCTGAGTATTTTGTCATTTGTATTACACTGGGCTGAACTACACTCCAATGTATTTTGTAACAAGATACTTGAGAGAGCTGTAATATGTATTTTCAAAATACCAAATACTTTCCCATACCTTTTGTTTTATAGTGGTACACCATTTTGTGGCCCCCTTTCACCCTGCATTGGTATCAGAAATCTGACGACACTATGGTGTGATAAGAGTGTCTGCTAAATAAACTAAACATAAATGTGAATGTATAAATGGACAATTGCAAAGCATGCTGAGTATTATTCTAATAAGCTCTGCCCTGAAACAAGATCTTGTCTAGAAGGGATACAGCTTTTGTCAAAAGCAGGTTAGGAGAATTAACGAAGCAGGTTAGAAGAATTAACGTAGCAGTTTAGGAGAATTAATGTAGCAGGTTAGGAGAATTAGGTTAAACTGTATCCCATCTAGACATGACCCCGAAACAAGGCCAATAATAATACCCAGTGTCCAGAGTGACTGTAGATAAACAACACATCACAGTCATAGCAAGTAACCGTTACTGAGAATGTTGTTACCGTTCGGGCCGGCTACTTGCAAATGTATTTCTGTATTTTAAAATACAAAATACGTGTATTTTAGATACATTTCAAAATACAAGTATTTTGTAGTTTATTTTGATACATTGATCTTTATGGTATTTTCTAATTGTTTTTAGCCATTTTTGCCCATCTCTGTTTGTCTGCCAGTAACAAGAGGGCCCCAGTGATACAGAGGGTCCATTATTAGGCTACTATGCTGTTCTGTGCATGTTTTGTGGTGTAGATGAAGGCCTAATGTTTGTAGGCCTAATAGATGCATCAGGTCATGCATAGTGTGTAGTGTGTGTTTAGAAAGACCTCCCGTGGAGTGCTTGCATAGTGGTGTTTGTGTCCTAATTACTGAATAAACACACAGTGTGATTTGCCCTCGCCACTGTCACAGGCTTTCTCCTCACCTTCATGAGAGAAGCCTGGGAGCCGAGACTAGGTTTGCCCTATATTCAGTATTGTCTGTCTCTGTCTGTGTATGTTATGTCTATGTGTCCTACCATAGACTTTATAAATACTCACTAGGTGGTGATAAAGCCTCAATTTCCAATACAGTATTCATTTTCTTTCACTGGATAGACCTACCTGGCTGCCCCATTTTCAATAAATATTTTTTTAATGATTATGATACATTTTTGTGGTTAACTGATTGAAGATTAGATTGCATTGTGTAATTTGTAAGGATTTGTTTTCCATATAGAATCAGATGATGCTGTTTGTATTTTGCAATAGGGTGCACCATTAAGCCTACGTGATTCCCTAAAAGTTAATGTATTAAAGATGTCATTGGATATGGTAACAGTGACCACATACACCACTAGGCATTTTCCTCTTTTTCCTTTACAAGGCTGTGTCCTCTCTCCTTTTCTCTCTGGAGAGCTGAATTCCTCTTGACCAGCCTATGTTCCCTGGCTGCATCCTCATGCAACATTTCAATGGCCTGATTGTGATTGAGTACATAGCAACCCAAAAGTGATAGGGATTTAACTTGTTAGGATACAAATGTCTTGCTACTGGTGTATGGGGAAGTTACATTGACTGTCTGTGTAGAGTATGTTGTCTGTGGCACATGTTAGGGTGCATGTGATTTGACAGTAGCAGTTGTAAATAATGTATGTGTTTTGACAGTAGCATTGGTGAATACAGTATCTCTTTATGTACAGTATGTCCTGATTCTGTGAACCTGAGGGAAACAGTGGGGAAACCTTCATCTGCTACCCTCATCACATCCCCTGATGCGGTGCCTGTGTTTTCTCACACACACTTTCGGCCAATCAGCCTGTCCTAGCCGAGCCAATCAGCAGGGCGATGTGTGCTGCAAAACGTTCTACCATTGTGTCAGAACCCCAGTCTGACAGTTTGGGGAAGTCCTGTGATCCATGGTCTACTGTAGGCTACTACGGCATGGTGCTGCCGTACATGTCCTCCCCTCCTGCCCTGCCTCAGCGGGTTCAGCGTGATCAGGTAGGAGGAGAGCATGGAGGTCTGGAAAATACCCCTCCTCAGCCCACCTCCACAACCAGACACCCACAAAATACACACCTCCTTCAGGAGGCCCTATGGGCTGCTTAGAGACAGAACGGGTGCCCCATGTGTTAGGCTCTGTGTATGGGTGTTTCTCTCAGGAGAATGAATTTGGAGGATGTTTTGGAGATTAACAAGAAATGTCTGTCTGGCACTCCGAGGAAAGAGTCACTGTCATTGGTCTATGGGCAGAATGGAGATGGGCTAAGCCACTGAGAGCTTGGCTAACCAAACGAAGCTAAACGCATTGAATACGTAGACTAAAGAGAAAAGTCTACATTTAAAGACAGCAGCACATGCTCAATAGGATGTCCCATGTGAGAAAGATGAGCAGAAGTGAAACAACTGCAGATGTGTTGTGGTGACTGAGGTTGAACTGAAATGTAATGTTGCCATACCTAGACTTTTATAGATAGAAGTGAAAGTCTGATTCTCATCTGCACTCTCACATTGAGAGGTTTCTTAAGGTGAGACTGAACAAACATTCTTGCACTGCAACTAATTCGAAATTTCAAATGGCCTAACTGTGAGGAAGTCCTCATGCTATATCGATTCTCATTGCATCGTCTCTCATCCTAATCCTTTATAGCTTTAAGGTCCATATACCTTCAAAGTATAAGGCTTCACATGCTGCAATGTTATATCAATACGACTTGTATAACTCTTATAACATACAGTCTTCCCTGCTAACTTT